>NC_057392.1:44483321-44710135 GCF_019320065.1 Cervus canadensis
TCTATTCCTGCTTTCTGGATAGTTTTAATCATAAATGAGTGTTGAATTTTGTCAAAGGCTTTTTCTGCATCTATTGAGATAATCATATGGTTTTTATCTTTCAATTTGTTAATGTGTATTACATTGATTGATTTGCGGATATTAAAGAATCCTTGCATTCCTGGGATAAAGCCCACTTGGTCGTGGTGTATGATTTTTTTAATATGTTGTTGGATTCTGTTTGCTAGAATTTTGTTAAGGAATTTTGCATCTATGTTCATCAGTGATATTGGCCTGTAGTTTTCTTTTTTTGTGGCATCTTTTTCTGGTTTTGGAATTAGGGTGCATGCGTGCCTCATCAGATGATTTGGAAGTTACCTCTTCTGCAATTTTCTGGAAGAGTTTGAGTAAGATAGGTGTTAGCTCTTCTCTAAATTTTTGGTAGAATTCAGCTGTGAAGCCATCTGGCCCTGGGCTTTTGTTTGCTGGAAGATTTCTGATTACAGTTTCAATTTCTGTGCTTGTGATGGGTCTGTTAAGATCTTCTATTTCTTCCTGGTTCAGTTTTGGAAAGTTATACTTTTCTAAGAACTTGTCTATTTCTTCCAAGTTGTCCATTTTATTGGCATAGAGCTGCTGGTAGTAGTCTCTTATGATCCTTTGTATTTCAGTGTTGTCTGTTGTGATCTCTCCATTTTCGTTTCTAATTTTGTTATTTGGTTCTTCTCCCTTTGTTTCTTAATGAGTCTTGCTAATGGTTTGTCAATTTTGTTTATTTTTTCAAAAAACCAGCTTTTAGCTTTGTTGATTTTTGCTATGGTCTCTTTAGTTTCTATTGCATTTATTTCTGCCCTAATTTTAAAGATTTCTTTCCTTCTACTAACCCTGGGGTTCTTCATTTCTTCCTTCTCTAGCTGCTTTAGGTGTAGAGCTAGGTTATTTATTTGACTTTTTTCTTGTTTCTTGAGGTAGGCCTGTAATGCTATGAATCTTCCCCTTAGCACTGCTTGTACAGTGTCCCAGTTTAACTTTAAATGAGTTTATCTGTCTTCAAAAATTCCTTGAGCAAGTGAATGCCTTTCTAGAGTCAGGCTATTTTCTGTACTATGACCATGGGTACTACTGATGTATTCAGACTGACTTCCTGGACTCTGGACCCTTGTCTGTCCTAAGTATCCCATCCTACTTCTGCATTGATCTCCTGGGTGGACTTTTTATCTGATTTGACCTCAGTGACCTTGGTTTACATCAGTGACTTGTTACCTTACATTCCTTTTGAGGTTCCCCTTCACAGGTACATAGTTCCTCAGTTTCTAACCTTTTGGGGCTTCTTCAGAGGAAAACTGACTTGTCTTCCTATAGGCTTTCTTCCCTGCAGGAAGTCAGGTTTTAACTTCTGTACTCTTAAGTTACCCATTTGTCTGTTTGCTTTCCATCTTCTAAAATTCTGATATTTTTCTTCTTTCTTCTCTTATGTTTGTCTTTGAGGGGTTTATAACTTTAAAAAAATTATTCCTTTATTCTCAGTTTAATGGGGTTCTGAAGAGAACAGAGTTACTGCTTGTCTTCAGGAGTTCATGTTTGGTCTTCTCTCTACTATGGTAACTTCCTATTTTCTAAACCTTTTATCTCAGTTCTCCAGGAAACAGAAGCATGTTGAGCTTTCATCTACACAGCCTCTTCTTGAAACTGCCTAGCAGGGCCCTATTTGTTCTGTGGTTAATATACAGTCAGAAATAAGCCAAAGTAAATTAACTTTTGTAAATATAAATTTAAAATTAGCAAACATTTGGGGATTAAATGTTAAATGTGAGTTTAAAGTCAAGCCAATTGTGAGAAATTCCTCAGAAAATAAGACTCCAAAGGTCAGATGAACTTTTCTCCTTTGTGAAGAGGGTACTTAGAGACTTGAAGTTAAATTTTCCTGAGAACAGGGCAGTTGTAATATTTCTTAAACTCATAACAACTGTGTTTTGTACAATTGGATGGGTACTTTCAGTTTCAAAGATCCTCTTTTTGGAGGGGTAGAATTGAAATAATTTGTTCCATCTTTCATTAGTGTATAACTTTTCCACATATTTGTTTTGTTTCTACAGAAGTTTTATCAGTTCCTTGAGGGTAGAGGATATTTCTAACGCATCTTAGCGTCTCCGAGTACCAAAAGAATAGAGCTTTCCATAAGTATCAGGTATTGTGCATGAGCTCTTTTAATTTCTATAACAATCTGTGAGGGAGGAAGTATTATTGCTTTAAGTTTATAGATGAGGAAACTGAGGCACAATCTACAGAACTCCAGTGAGAAGTACATCTGTAACTGACTCCACTTGGCTGATTAACCTGGTTAGTTAGATCATACCCTAGTATTCTGCATCATTTGCCTTCAGTGAACAGGTAAGATGCCTTATGGAGATATAGATCTGGGATGTCGTGGAGCTTATAGAATAGGTTGTATAATGGCTTGCTAAAAATTGTTTGTTGAATTTGACCAGAGTCTATCATTCATTGTAACATACCATCTGGAGCAAGATTATGGTGAAGTCCTATAGCTTAACCTGGCTCTTAACTGTTGGAAGCTACTGATGTCTGCCCCAAAGAAGCTAGTAATAAGAAATTGACTTAGGTTAATTTGTAACTTTCTTCTTCCTTAGTTATTTCCAGCTGGAAGAAATCTAGTCCCAGAGAATCAAATAATGTGAAGATTTATCATGTAGTTCTGTGTGGTCACTACTGCAGCTGTGGTCTTTGGCATGAAGCCCTCCCTGCAGTGTACAAGAATTTGGAATACCAGAAGGCCTATGAGCTAAAATTTCAAACAACCAGCAGTTAGAAATTGACTGTTGTCTCCACATGCTGTAGGTCTCCTGAGTATTTCCGGTTCCAATAGGAAGGGAGTTATGATCAAAGCCATTGAGGTTGAAATGACTCTTACTGTCAGAATGGCCCCTTCCCCTTCCTTTTGGTTCACTGTCAAGGAAATCTTGCCCCAGAGATGCTGTCTGTCTCTTTCTCTGCTATCTCAGTGATCCTTATTGGAGGCTCCCCTATCCCAAGTAGCTCCAAGTTCCAAAAACACCAGAGATTTTTGGCCTAACTGGTTGCTTCATATCACAAGTAATTCAGTAATTGCTCATAAATTGCAGATCTATTTAGATTTTGTGGTGAGAAGCACAGAACTGGTGTTCTTAAATGTCTTAAAAAGTGAAAAAATGTGTGAATATAAATAATCAAACACAATCATGTAAATGTTGAAACTGTTATTTGATACAATTGATGAAACTATAGACCATTCCCTCCAGACTGATTTCGTACCAACTTTTAAGTTTTACTCTCACAATAATTTGAAAAGTAATATGCATAGTTAAAGTAAAATTTGGAGTTTCTCTATTTTTCATAGTCCATGTAGAACAGTACTGCAGAGTGGAACTTTATAGAAAGTTCTGATCTGTGCCGTCCAATAATGTAGCCAGCCACTAGTCTCATGTAATTATCGAGCACTTAAAATATGGCTAGTGCAACTGAGGAACTGAATTTTAAATTTTATTTAGATTAAAAGTTTAAATAGCCACTGGTGAGTCGTGGCTACCATATTGGTCAGAACAGATCTAGAATATGGTGATGACCTTATAAAAGGATAGTCTAGGCTATGTTGCAGCCACAAGGAACACTAAAATCTTGGCGATTTATAAGTACAAAGATTTATTTCTTGCTTGTGTTATGTACCTGTTTGGGGTTGGCTTGGGACCCAGGTGGATAAAGTCACCACCATCTGACAATCATTATGGAGAGTCTTGCACCAGTACTTAAATTCTCTGGACCAGAGGGGATCACTGCTGACGAGGATTAGACACACAGCCCTACCTGGCCAGGGAGGCGGGAAGGTGGTCCTGATCATATGCTGCGGGCAAATAACCTCAGTAATGACTGTCACAGATGTTAGCCTCCTTTTCAAAAAACAGAGAAGGAGTTCCCAAGGGGTAAAGGATATAGTGTTACCTGTGTTTTCTTGAAATGTGGAGAGTTTAGTTTCTTTAATATTCAATTATTCTTCACCTGCTTAATACTCACTAGCACAGATGTATTAAAAGCAGGTAAAATGTGGGAAGTAAAACTCAAAACATTTTGATAAAAAGAGACTTTCTGTAAGTAAAGTTAGGGCTGACATAGAAATTCATTTAATATGAAGCTCTGCAATGTAAGGAATAATCAATATTCTTTTTTTTAAATATGTTTGGGATGAGAACAGGATGAAAAGAAATTATTTGTTATTTTTCAGAACATAAGGTACATTTTTCACTAGCAGGGAATAAAAGGTCTTTTTCTTTAAAAATAAAATCTTCTGAGTAGGAACACTTGTGGATTGTGGTTGTCTTAAAAAATATGAAACAATTTAACATTATCCGGACAATGGATTCTTTCCAGACTATACTGTGGAATCATAGAATCATCTAGTCCAGCATTTAATAGTATATCTTGATTCTTCCTAGAATATTTACAATATTGTTTGAATACTCAAGACATGGGGGGACTCCACCATCTGTTCTCTGATAACAGACTTACTACAAAACAGGAATGATGGTTTCCTGAGAACAAATGCTTCAATATCAAGACATGCAAAGATACCACTTGGCTGCCAATAACAAACTGCTCCAAAGTTACAAACGCAGACCAAGTGTTGGTAAGTAATATTAGTTATGATGATGATTTTGTGGCATACTAAAAATGTCAGATAGATTTTAGCATTATGAGGGTACTATAGATAATAGAATGTAATTGAACCAAAATTATGCTCAAGAGAAATTTTGAAGTAAATGTGCAAATTAGGCTACCTAGTATAAACTAGAACTGCCTAAGTCATTCTGTTCCTTAGTAAAAGATAACCACATAAATCATTTATACAGCAGAGAGTTTGTTATTAGTTTCTGAGATCTATTTCGGACATCTACAACTGGTGGTGTGGAAAGGAAAAGAAGGCTGCAGAGACTGAACAAACAGCATGCACTGTGGTATCCTTTATTTAAAAATTGTGAGCTAACTACAGTTGTAGTGTTCTCATTTACCATTCTGATGGCATAATAAACTGGGAGAACATTAACACAACTTCAAGAAGGCATCAAAAAACTTGTAAACAAAAATACACACCACACATGCGCACACGTATACAACATACACGCACACAAAGGTTATAGTCTAGATACAATGAAAAGTGATGAAGAAAAGCTTTGAATGCTCTAAATCAACTTTAAAATGCTTTATTATAATAAACTGTGGCAATACTGTGGCTATTATGAAAAATATTGTAACTGCTTAAAAAGCAAAATACTGGCAATTTGAAACTAGCAGCAAGAAGCAGATAAAAATAGAATGGAAGATAACATAAGACTAAGTAACATCAAAATTCTAATGCTGATACTGTGTAGGATTGCACTGAAGTAATTTAAAATTGGTTCTTATAGAACTCTTTAAAAGTCCCTTGAAATATTAAACTGCTGCACTTTACAAATAGTGGATGAAAAGAAAAAAGTATTTGGAATGTTACACACACACAGAGGAAATGTATTAGGCATATCAGTTTATGGTCTTTGTTTATGACCTGCAAAAAGTTTTATGAAGAAAAATTTAAGTGCCAATGTAGTGAAAGAAAGTTAGAAATTCCTAAAGATGCAAGTCTGAGTGCATGTATCAGGTTAAGAATATATTTCAAGGTTGGGGGCAAGGCATGATTGATGCACATCCAAGAAGAACTTTGTGGAACCCAGACGGTAGACAGAGCTGTTTGGAACATGTTTAAAAATGAAGGTATATTAAACTCAGACTGTACTGACTGAGATTTCAAAGTACATGGAGTTCTATAGCTCTTCAGTTGAAATCTGTTTCATAGTGGCCAATAAATAATTAAGACTAACTTTTTGGCAAACTGCTTTTTCATACATTCAAACACAAAATCTTTACCACATGCAGAGCTGATATTCTAAACAGCACAAATAGGAATCCTGGTTTCAGGGGAAAAAAGCACATTAACAAGGATTTTTTTCCCCATAGGTTCTTATAAAAATGTCTGAAGCTGCTAGACATCTTCAGAGGGGATAAGTTTAGATTTCCTACTGATTTTGGAAGAAAGGAGATTTTATTTTTTAAGGAAGCCAGTAATCCATGAGCAGGAGACATATCTTCAGAATCTAGGAAGTGTCCCTAATGCTTAAACTCCTGGCAAGTCCAGATCCAGAAAAACTGGCAGGCCGAACAGGGGATGGAAATAAAAAGTTCAAATGTCTATGGTATACTTTGGAAATAATGTGCCTCATAAGTTAAAATGGCTCAACTGCCTGCAGAATGAAGTGCCACAGGCCTGCAGAAGACCCAGTTCCCTGGAGGAGGAGCTGGGGAGTCCCCATATCTAGGGACCCTTGGGCCAGCTGTGACCAGAGGGCCTTATTTTTCATGATGCTTTCAGTTGGGGAATTATGACTTTGCCCAGATAAAGCTCCCTTTTGGTTACTTTTCCTCTAAAATCAGTTAGTCAGAAAGTTACTGGTGATTTCCCCAAATGAAATCTAGCTGTACTAGTATCTTAAGGTGCCAGCTAATTTAAAGTAATGCCCATCAATAACGCTACTGGGTGTCAACCACTGCTGCTAAAGAATCAACCCCCAAATAACCTAACTAAATAATCTATCACACTGGGTGCTTTTACTATCTTGCGGGTTTTTTTTTTTTTTTTTGAGCTTTAGAGAAATAGTCTTTGTAATATGACTTAGAAACTGCTTCTCTCTGGCTTTGTTTCACTCTTCCTCCTCCTCTTCTCCCCCTTCTCCTTCTCCTTCCTCCATGGTTTCCACAATGAGCTCTGCTGTGCAGGTGGCTTCTCCAAGACTGTTGACAGCCTTGCAGGTGTACTTGGCATCATCATCCCCGCAAACATCACTAATGATTAAAGAGCAGTTCCCATCCTCGTCGTAGTCTATCTGGAAGTGGCGGGACTCCCGGATTGATTGGTCATCTTTGAACCAGACGACTTCAGGGTCCGGGTATCCTGCATCACAGGGAGGGAGCACAAGTTGCAGAAACTATTATTTAAGGTTTTCCTGCACAAACTCTTGAGCTACCTCTAATGATTAAGGGGATAGAGGGGGGAAAATATGTTAGCTTTTAGCATCTATTTTGATATTTACACTTAAATATGGGCATATATTGTAAATACTAATGTCTGAAACTTCACATCAGGTATTGTGCAGGTATCCCACTTCTCATCCATGTAGGGCTTGTGCCACCTCCCACCTTAATACAGATATAGATTATTCTCTGGAACACTGCCCCAACTCTAATCACATCCCTAGAACTAACTATCTTCTTGGATTAAAAGAAATTTTTTTATCCTGTATACAAGTTGAACTTAAGGACTTCCCTGAAGGCACAGTGTGTAAGAATTTCCCTGCCAGTGCAGGGGACACAGGTTCAATCCCTGGTTCGGGTAGATTTCACATGCCATGGAGTGACTAAGCCTGTGCCCCACAGTTACTGAGCTTGCATGCTGCAACTACGGAGGCCCAAGTACCTAGAGCCCGTGCTTCACAAGAAAAGAAACCACCAAAACGAGAAGCCTGAATGCCGTAACAGAGTAGGCCCCTCCTGCAGCAACTAGAGAAAGCCCTGAAGAAAAAGCAACAAAGACCCAGTGTAGCCATAAAAAAAAAAGAAAAAAGTTGAACTTAAATTTAAATTTTAAAAAATGAGAGTCAGTAAAAGTGGGTGCAAGAGATCTTTTGAGGGCGTTGGGAATGTTTTAAAATTGGATTCTGATAAAGACTGCACAATTGTGTAAATTTCTAAAAATAATTGAATTGTATACTTAAAATGGGTGAATTTTATGGTATATAAATTATAATTTGAGGGTGATAACAACCTGTAAAACATAAATTGGAGGAACTGATTATACTGCTAAGAAAAAGAAAGCAGTATTTGTCTTAATCTGATCCAAAGACAGACAATATGCCTGTAGATAAACTGACCACACTGATTATTAGTCTCATTTTATGTGTTAGTCATATTGCTGCAAAGTTCAGCAATAAAAATGTTTTCTGCCTTCTAATTGACTTGTTTCTAAATTTTTGGAGACGTTGTTTCACAGGACAAAATTGTATCCCCAACTAGAATAAAAATTACACAGAACAACTTAAGAATTCTAACATTTTTTTCAAGTAGAATTTTGTTTTTATTGAACAGCATCCATATGCTTTAATTTCCCCTCAGCACTTCAGTCAAAGTAATGCAAATACCAAGAAAATAATCCCAAAGAGAAAAGTAAGCAAAAAGATAATTATTATATGATATTTTCTAAAAATTAAAGGAAAAAGAACTTAAGACCCAAAGACAGTGGTGATGGTGAGAGCTACAAGCTGTGGCCCCCAAGCTGTCAGCAGAGCCCCCTCTCAGCACTTACGCACTAGCAAAGGCAGCACATCCACTCTTTGAAACAGTTGGATGAAACACATGAAAGATGATGGTAGGCCAGGCATTTATAAGCCAGCTTGATAATATAGTGATGCAGGAGAAAACTTGTTTCTTCATTCCTACCTTTGGGTTATTTTACCCAAAAGGCATTATCTAGTCAGATTGCTGGAGACTCTTACAATGTGGGAGGCACAGTTTGTTCTTTCTGCTGTCCAGTGCTCTGCTGCCTTGGGGCAGTTGGTCTGACTGAAAGTGGCAGAGAGCCCTGCAACTGTCACATGACAGTCACAGACTTGAAGCAGAGAGGCCCGTCTTATCTTTCTAGAATGTTGCAGTCTGTGGAAACTTAAATGCTGTGTGTCACCAACACTGCTGACTCCTCAGGTGCTCTGCTAAGATCCCTTAGGGCTCTTTGAGCTCCAACAACTTCCTGTGACCACATTATTTCTGGCTGGTAGAGAAGCACAGGGCAGACAGGCCAGAGGCCTGCATCCCAGCTTCCCTCTGTCTGAAGTCATACCGCAGGCGCTCTCTGCACTTAAGCAGTCCCACAGCTTTCCCCCATGACTCCATGACATATTTAAAAGATTTGAAAGGTTTCCCCTTTCTATCTGTGTCATCTCACAGAGTCCCCAGAGCCACTCAGGGCATTAGACACTGTCTTACAGAGGAGGGCCTGGGCTTCAGAAGAGCTGAAACACTGCCCCAGGTCACACAGGCCGCTGATTAACAGCAGAGCTGTCTTCTCCCCATACTATGCTCTGCACCAGCCTTCCTGTGAGAGCCTTTTGTGGTCAATTCACATGCTTCCAGGAAGCTTGCAAAGCTCATTTCAACAAGCACGTTCCAGAGCCAAATAGGTCCATGATAAACCACTTTTAACTTGGGTCTAGTGGCTGATGTAAGTGGGTGAAATATCAGAGTGACTAAACAGCACTGTTCTTCAGTGGGTGGAGGGGGGCAGCAGGCCAACTCCTCCTGACCCGTTTTCCCTCACAGCCTGGCTGTTCCAGAACTGACATCTTGCCCAGGGCACACAGCAGGGGCCCACCAGCCCGCCACACCCCCTGTACAGGGAAGAACAGCTACAGACTTACCTTCAATCTTGCAGTCAAATCTAGCAGCACTTCCCTCCACAACTTCTAAATCACGAATGGTCTTAGAAAAGTAGGGTTTTACATGGGGCTTCTCCTCAGCAACAGCCTCCAGGAAAGCTTGGGAGACATCTTCTAGAAGATAGGGAAGAGGATGTGGTTATTTCTTTATTCCCTGTTCTCTCCTCTTCCCTGGTTTAAAAGAACTGACTTTTTTTTTTTCCAAGTTGTTATGATTTAGCAAATAATGAAGCTTAGAGGACTGAATCATAAGCACACCTTTCTCCTGGGGACAGGGTAGCCTGCTGCCAAATGGTTTTGGCAGAAGAGAGAACTGTGACCAAACTGGGAAAATGTTTGGACTTACCCCTCCCTTATTGCTGACACATTGGAAAAGGAAATAATCTTTAAAAAGGATTTTTGGCTGCATTTCATGCCATTTCAGGATTCAGTTGAGGGTATCTAAGAAGGACAGGAGCGCACCAGCCTACCAGCCCTCCCCCTACCCTCCTCCCGTGGTGGCAGCAGCAGGCCTTTCATCTGCTCCTTGGGACAGAAGAGCCAGATCTTAGACGCGTTGTCGACTTGCCTATTGCCTGCTATGGAGCAGTCTATTCCACAGGGATACTGCCTTCACAGTGTGTGACTCTGGACCAGGATTTGGGATTGGTCCAGGGGAAAGCCGTAACTTGGAGGGGTTCCTGACCCTCTCCTTCCCCTTCAGGCTATTTCTGGGTCATCTGGGGAGTGGCAGGGGTGGAGAAGGAGGGACCAGGCCCATGTGCAGCACAGTTGGTCCCCGGGTGCATCAGGGCAGCTCAGTAAGCAGTTTCATCAATTATCCCTCATGCACAACGGGATCTAGACTCAGCTTCTCACCTCTGGATACCAAAGGCATCAGGCAGCAGGGAGGTGGTGTCTCAGGCTAAATGAGGCACCTCAAGATGATAGAGGCCGGACCCTACATGTATCAAAGCAGGAAAAGGCCGAGGCCTTCACTGAGGAGATGGATGGGGCAGCATCTCTAAGACAGTGGGCAAGCAACTAACCCTGTTGGACTTTAGGAGGGGCCCTGCCAATCACCATCTACCCAATTCAAACAACATGTTTCAGCATCACGAAAACTACCAAAAAATATGGACTATCTGAGTTAACTTTTGTTAAAAGACAAGCACAACGACACATTAAAAAAATTGAAGCATATTTTTTAAAAGTACACCACTATATGCAACTTATTTATGTCTGCCTGTCATACAAACATTGCTTTTATAATAAGAAGGAAACTTTTCATGCAGTCTTTGCTAATTCTTATATAAGACCATCTAGTTCTATTAGACAAAGAATAACTTTCCTTCTGAAAATAGTTCAACCTCAGGTGAAACAGTTAAAGAGCAATTACTAGATTTAGTAATTATTGTCAGGGCAATGTAAAAGTAGTTTTGAATTTTTCCTTGTAGGTTGTATTAATGACAAATAAAATCAATCTCCCACCTTAAAGAAAAAAAAAAACAACTCTAAATCCCCCTCCAACCCACAACCCTTCCTTTCTCACCATCTAGCTGAAGAAAATCTCTCTGGAGTCCCTTACCTTCAGATTCTAGTTTTTCTGCATTGAGCGGGCTGGTTGGTGACCCTGTTGAGGATTTCCTGCCACTGAGCCCTGAGATCATTGCCATAGAGGACAGTCTTCCGATGGCTCTCACAGCATTGCCCGTTTTCTGGAAAATAGACACTGGCGTTGGGCTCAGGCGGTGTCCCTGGTTCCAGCTGAGCAGCTCAGGGAGAAAAGCCCAGCCCGGGAGAAGCAGTTGTCCCGGAGATGAGGGCTTCCCGAGTGCTGAGCTCCGCCAGAGGAGTGAGCCCAACCTTGCTCTGCTCAGCACTATCAGCGTGTCAGAAGATGTTCGGAGAATGGAATGGGGCCTGGAACCGATGTGTGCGTTAATGTGACTAAACAAGGTCAACATGAGACAAAAACCCTTTTCATACTGTGCTTCAACTCCCATAAAAGGGATAGTTTATATAAAGCAACTGCGGGCTGAGACAGCTCCAAAGACTTATTGCGGACGGGGCCCAGTGGGGCTGTTTCTCATAAAACAATGCTAGTGATAGGATTTTAATTGGGCAAGAGAACAGTTACTACAGATCCCACAGGTCCTGTTGGAAAGACAAAAAAAAGAAAAAAAAAAAAAAGCCTGCTATTGACCATAGGCAAGTAGCCTCTTCAGGCTTAACTTCTCTGGGCTTCAGTTTCCTTCTCTTTATAAGGAGGGGGTTGGACAAGATGATCTCCAAGGTCTCATCTAGGTCTCTTCTAGTTCTGTTTATGATTCAGATACTTAGGAGATTTGGGGAAACACTCTGCTGGCCCCAGCACAAGTTTTCAGTGGAGTTCTGGAGGGGTGTTCCTCCCTGAGGTACACCCAGGCATAAAAAAGCAGCACCCAAAGAAATGAAAAGTGTAGCACTTGGCTTTTCTGAGTCGAGGGGCCTTGGAAGAGGACAGAATTCCTACTGAAAAATATGCCAGGACTTGAACATTTCCTTTGTATTGTGAAAATTCTACCAAGCACAGGATTTAGGTCAAGAAGTCCCTAACCATACTTAATTGTGTCTGTGTTTCTCACCTTTAAGATTCTACCCCTTTCCTAAGGTCAATGGAATGAAAGACTAGGATAAGAAACTAAAGCATAACCAGTGCTTTCCAGCCCTGCACCCGAAGCATCTTCTGAGGTATCCAGATGCTGTGCATCCAGGGAGCAGATGTCATCACAGACTGGCTACTGAGAGAGGGAGGAAATAGCCTGTGCAAAGGCAACGGCTGGCACTTACCTGCTGGACCTCAATCTGTGCTGGAAAAGCCATTTCCTCCTGAATTAACTTCACACACTAAAGCATTTCAGGCAGGCAAGTATACTTCAGTTAAAAAAATTATTTCAAAAGTAAAGAATTTCAGGGTACTAGGGAATCATACAGAAAATGTGTGTATGTGTGGTTTAAGCAGAGACCTACTCCTGTAACCACAGTCACTTTCCTGTATGTCACATCCATCTTGGCCATAGAGTCCTTTCATGCACTCGACAGGCATTCCATCTCGCCCTGTCCTCTGGTCATCCACTCTCTCACATACACACTGCAGTGTGGTTATGCCCCTGGCCCTCTGGCCCACAGTGAAGCTAGATAACTCTAAAAGGAACCCAGGGGGCCCCAGGTGGAGGTGATGAAGAGAGAAGAAGGTGAGGGATGATGACCCACTGTGTGCAGAAGCACTGTGGCCCTGCAGAGAATGCCCTGGCAGACAGACCACCTGGCAACTTGCACACTCTTCTGGGAGAAGCTGTTTGTTACTGGTGACATCATTATCTGTTCTGCTAGCTGGAGTGTGGGGAGACCCAGCTCTTCCCAGGGGAGCTTACCCTGACCTCAGGAATGGCTCAGAGGTGGTGTCAGCCACAGCAGCCCTCCGTACTGAGTCCACATCGGACTAGACTACTTCCTAACCAGCCCTTCTCAACTCTCCATTGTCTTCATCCAACACAGACTAGCTTGCCCTAGGCTGGAGTCTCTAAACTCAGATGGTTCATTCCTAACAAGGGACAGGTTAGTTCTCTAATCACTGACTATGCTTTGACCTTGTACAAGTCAGTTCCCCTCTCTTGGCCTTATAGTTGGACAGGAAGATTCGAATCTCCCTGCAGCTCTAGTCTTCTACAGAAAGACTATGATTCAGACATACAAATGGTAGCAGGGAATGCTTCCCTTGAATCCATGGGCTCTCTAATCCCAAACACCTGGGGGCAGGACTGTCTTCATTTGTATGGTGTAGAAAAGTGAAGTCTTTCCTCTTCTATTAACAAAATGGCTCATAGGAAGCTATGAGAACAAGGCAAATCAAACTGTTACATTTCAGAGGAGGCAGCAAATAACAAACAAATAGACCACACATTGGGGGAAATTTTCCATCAGATGGAGCGATAGACCATATAATTCTAAAACAGGGAGAAATGTAAGCACTTGATAAGCAAAATCTTAAAAATAACCTATACATCAGAAGTCAATCTTTGGAAGCTGATTCATGGAGAAAAAAAGTTGGTGGGGAAGTTATTTATCAGAACTGGAGAAGAAAAATATATGTTCTAGCTTTCCAGTTTTATGCCTTTGAGCTGAAAATTGGTTGCTGCTTTGCTAACCAAGATTTTTGGAATGTTTAAAACATCACCAAAGGAAGTTTAAATTCTTGAGAATTTCCATCCTTGTCTTGAGGAAGCCTTTTTTCTTATTGGAGAGCAATTGCCTACACTGGGTTTCTGTGTTCTAGGCGGGCAGAGTCTGTTAACAGTTTTCCTAACACAGCACAGACTCCCTCCCCTGGGAAAGGCAGCAAGGATGACTAACCAGCCTGGTTTCCCAGGACTGAGGGATTGCCCACAATGAGAGTTTTTCAGGGATAAAGCTGAGACAGGCCCTGGAAAATCCAGGCAAGGTGATCCCCCTAAAGCCAGGCAGACATCATGGGCCCTACCTGTACACCAACAACCCCAAGACTACAATTTCCCTTGAGAATGCATATTATCTAAATGTAATGGCCAGGAGTGCTGTATTCCCTGGTGGCTCAGTGGCCAAGAATCCTCCTGCAATGCAGGAGACACAGATTCAATTCTTGGGTTAGGAAGATCTCCTGGAGAAGGAAATGGCAACCCACTCCAGTATTCTTGTGTGGAAAATCCCATGGACAGAGAAGCCTGGCAGGCTACAGTCATGGGGTTGCAAAGAGTCAGACAGGACTTAGTGACTGAACAACAACAAGAAGGGCCAAGGGTACTCCATGCAATATTGAGTCCAAAGCCTTCTTCCCCAAGGCCCTTTGGTCCATAGTACTGAAGTCTTTATGGTTCTCAGAGAATAAAGACAGCTGCCCACAAGCTTCCAATTCATAATCCTTTGTTTTCATTTTGCAATGCAGAAGCCCTGTTGTCCTGCTCAACTTGCCCACCCTCAATGCTACTGCTCATCACCATGTCTTTTCAACATTCTTTTGATATAAATAAAAAAAAAACCAACCCTATTCTCTTTCAGAATAACTTCATTCTAAGATCAGTAATATGATTAGTCATCTATCTATTGCCTTGCTTGTTAGGATTTGTTCCCATTTACTACCTTCCCCTTTCATGAAAACCACACCTGAATGATAACTAGGAACCATTTCTCATGCAGCTGTAGAGTCTGGGCCACCTGCCCCTCTCCCTCCATCACAGTGCACCCCTTTCTATTCCCCTCCACTGTACTCTGCCTCACCACACTGAGCCTCAGTTGCTCCAAGAGGGAACCCCTACTCCAGGGATACCAAGGTCTTTCCACCAATGTGGAAAACATTTTCCTAAGGAAGAAATGTAACACAAGATGGTCAGAGGCAGCTGAACTATTACCAGCTTCAGGGACATTATGTGTTGAATGGAATTTGATAGACTACTTTTCTATGTAATTTTATGAAACCTAACCACTGTTTCTGTGGAAAAGCTATTTACAAATGCTGCTACCTATATTAAAATAGGAAGTTAATGCTCCTTCTCTGAATTCTTCATTTTCTTTCTCATTTTCAAAAAACCTTATGGCTAAAAACACTATAAACAGCAAGAAAAAATGTAAGTGATTAAAATATCACCACAAATTATGGTTTCCTGACCCATCTGACTGAAAAATTCCATTTATTTCCTTTGGAATCTCCATATCTCTTCTCTGCGCCTATCCCTTGGGTTTAGGTTCTTTCTGGCTTTGGTTCACCAGCAGATGTGTGGATGCTCCCAGAAGCTTGACGTGATAAGGCTGCCCTTTAACCCACAGCCTCATCCAAGCAAAACCCAGTGAGATTTCCTGCTCTGAGGACAGCCCCACCCCCACACCAGTCACCCTATGCACTTCAGAAATACTGCTATTTCTTTGAGGCCTACTGGCCACAGGATCAGTCATAAAGCCAACCCTTGATTTTGTGGCCTCTCCCCCCATTTTTTAAAAAGAACATTTGCTACTCTGATTTCACTGGATCCTACTGGCACCGGAAGGTGAGGTAAGCAGCACGGCACTCCCACTCACCAGGTACTTGGGGAAAGTGAGGAGATCACTCAACTTCAGGAGGGGATAACCAAGAACTGACTCCCACTGCAGGGGGTCTGCTGAGATGTGCAGAGGGTGGAGTCCCTCAGACCTACACTCCCAAAGCCCCTCGCTCTCCTGCTTCTCTCAACCTTTGTGGTTTAGTCACTGTGTGGCAAATCACCAGTGTCCCAGTTGCCCCTAGAACAGTGATTTCTTTTTCTCTGCCACAGAGGCAAGGTCTAAAGCCCTGGTCCTCCGAATGCCCAGCTAAAAGACTTCTCCTGTCAGGCCGGCATGACCAGGGTGAGGTCCGGCTCATAGCTCTGAGCTTTTTCCTCCGTCTGTGCTGTTATCCCCTCCTCTCTGTGTTTTACTCATGTTCCATGGCCAACTTTAAACTCCTGCCCTTGGCAGCCTTTCCTGACAACCACATCCAACTCTGGTGTGATTGGCTCCATCCTCTGTCCACACTCACATATATGGGTATGGAGAAGTATAGTGATCGTTTATAATTCTTGCTGTGTGTTATGTCCTTTTATGTCTATTTGCTTTTCAGGTCTCTTTCACTATATACTCACTGAGTATAGAAACCATGTACCCTCCAGCAGCCCAGGAATTTTATACTACTAGCAGTGATAATAAAAATAAAATAGAGGGTGATAAGTTCTCTATGGATTCGGATGATAATTTTCCATCTGCTAACAATCAGAGGCAATTTGTGTCATTAAATTGTGTGTCGTTAAGACTGTGTAACTGGAGCTAGTCTCTGGGTTTGAATGCTGGCTTTCCCATGCTTACTAGCTGTGATCCTGGGTGACTCCTAACTTTTTTCTGCCTTGTTTGTCTGAGAATTGGGGATACCAGTAGTACCTGCCTCCCAAGATTAAAACATAATTTGCATAGAAAGTGCTTTGAATGTTCCCTGACACATAGCCAGCTCTCTGTACATATTAGCTACTGATCTCATTTGTGAACACTTACTATGTGCCAGGTAATATACTAGAGGTTAGATGAAGATCATCTCATATAATCCTCAACGATGCTGTGATTTGGTGCCACTATTATCCCCATGTTATAGATGAGTAAATGAAGGCACAGCAAGGTTATGTAACTTGGTTAAGGATTTGCAGCTAGTAACGCACAACCCCCCATGTCTCTCATTGTAGATCACATGCCCACCTCCTTCATGGTAAAGAAATGTTAAAACCATCACACTGCCTATAACAAGATCACATTCTCCAGGGTTGCCAAATAGTCCTGCAAGTGACATTGCTCATCCCTACCCACAGAGACATGAAATGTCAGTCTTGGTCCCAGGCTATTTCAGAAATAAATGTAAACATTGTTATGGAGTGAGGTCAGGGCAAGTTGGGAATGAGGGTGGCTTGAATAAAGCAATTATGAGGGGCAAGAGACCAGTCCAAAGTGACCCCTGCCATTACCTGCCATTTCCTTCTTGCCATGTACTTCTTCATCCGGTCCTTGGAGAGTTTCTTGGCCTCCATGTTCTTGGTGTCTTTCATTAGCCATGGATGCTGAAGGCACTGGGTGCAGTTCAAACGGTTTCTGATAGAGGCAGAGATCAGAGGATTTCTGAGCAGAAGGGGACCTCAGAGGCTGCTGGTCAGACCAGAAACAGGAGGTCACCTGTCCCTAGACACACCAGGCAGAGCCCATGGCTGTCTGCTCCCAATCCATCCACTGTGATGAGAATCTTGGTGATCCTAGCCTTTTTCCTCTCTTGGTCTGGGTTACACTAACTAGACCCAGGACAGATTAGTGTTAAGAAGGCCTAAACACTGATGGGCAGCTGGAGTCTCATGACCTGCCCTTGGGGTCTAGAGAGGCTAAGTGCTGGAGGACGGACATGTCTTGGAATGACTGGTATCATATTCCAGGGTAGGTCACATGAGGGCTGAGAGCTGTGGATGCCGGATCCTTCTATCTCTTTGTCTGATGGAGGGAAGAGTGAAACCTTAAGTCCAAATCTTCGAAAATCAGTGAACTCTCATGTCTTATGGTGGAGTATCAGATTTTTTCCTATTAAAACTCAAAAGAGGTATGTCTTATGTTCAACCTATGAATTATGACAACCTTATACCTGCACTGAAATTCATTTAATTTTCTGAAAGCTCTGGGAATCTAGACATATTTCAGGGCCATCACCTTAATTATAGAAGGACTAGTAAAGTCCAAAGCACCAAGTGCTAACATACGTAGAAAATGAGTAAAAGTAAATTTGCTAAATATAGAAAAATGTAGTGATCTTTATAAGTGGATATGGATTATTTTAATTTTCTTATATTCAAAATTTGTACAATTTATATATATTTATTTATAATAGAAAACATTTTTAAAAGTGCTGATAGATGGAGATTTCTGGTTGAAGACATACTGAGTTTGAATTTATGGGAATCTAGTGTCTTGATCTATATGAAATCAATTCTTGGGTGAGTCCATTTTACAAGCACAGAGGAGCCAGCACATTACTGAATAAACTCAAGGTCAGATGAGAAGATAGGTGATATAAATAATACCTCATTTACCAAACCGTGGGTGAACGAAGCCTGGTTGATAGAAGCTATCCTTGGACCAGAGTCATTAAGAGGGAGGCTTCTATCTCCCTGGGGCACCTTGGAAGCAGGGATCCCTCACAACAGAAGGAAATCGAGGCCCCCCACAACATCTGATCTTCCCTGGGTCAGGCCTACTCCTGATATAAAGACTGGGATAGCAAAATGCTAAGAGGACCTCACTGTCAAAGAGTGTGGACTGTCTCCTCTGGTGAGGAGTTTGGTCCAGAACCACCTACAAAGGACCAAGAGGTGGGTGCGTAACCAGAAAACCAGACAGAACCACTT
The DNA here is from genome assembly GCF_019320065.1 of Cervus canadensis. Taxonomy (NCBI): domain Eukaryota; kingdom Metazoa; phylum Chordata; class Mammalia; order Artiodactyla; family Cervidae; genus Cervus; species Cervus canadensis. The sequence goes on from NC_057392.1 coordinate 44,501,797, forward strand.
AAGAGACCCCCTAACCTCATTCCTTTAGCAACTGCACTCTCCTGTCCCAAACAGGATTTCTCCCAGAGTAGGCAAGATGAGGGACAGCCTCGGAGGGGCAGGGCGGCAGGGGAGTGGAGTTGCGGGGGCGAGTTTCACCATCTTCTGGGGAAATGCCTAGAGCTGCTCCTATGGCCAAGTGGGACACCCCGTGTTTGAGCCAGGCCTTGCATAATCTGGCCACCTGTTCAAAGAGTGGGTGAGGAGTCCAGTAGCCAGTTGTCCCCACCTAACACTCCCACTGCTCCCTTCCCTGGGGCAGGACAGTTCTCCCGCACACGCACAGCCCCGCTTACCTTCCTGCTGTGATGGAGCCACTTCCCTGCTCCACTGAATCCCGTCTAGCCACATGCGAGACCCCTCCTCTGCTCTAGCTTCCTCTACTGTTCCAATGCTTCTCTCGCTGAAATACTGATGAGCACTTTGGGCATCTGACCTTTCCTCACAGCCTTAGGCTGTCTACATGCCTGAACACTCCAGCCTCCTGATGTCTGCAGATGTTTTATACAGTCATCCACTGACCACCTTGGCAGGTCTGTGCAGCCCTGCAAGATGGGGCTGGGGAACCTCACAGGCTGCACTGTTAGTGGGACAGAGACGGAGCTGGGATAGCAGTCTCGTTGACCAGTGGTGGAAGGCACCTGGCTGTACTCAGGCAGGCAGTTCTTACATATTATAGCTACTAAATAAGCATCAAGCCAGAACAGCTGGGAGTATGATCAGGCCCCACAAATAGGATCTCTTCCCTGAAACCCTAGAAGGGGGGGTAAGGTTTTAGCAGGATTGCTGCTGGCCACAGCTGTACATGGAAAATAAAAGGGGCTGTCGTTATTCATACATGAGCTGCCTCTTTCCCTCAACACTCAGTCAAGGGTTGCTTTTCAAGAGAGGTGTCTGTGCTTCTAAAGACAGGAGAGTGTCTGGCCCCAGGGAGCAGGGGCCCAGGAAGACCTCTTTCTGGGCCCTCATATACACCATGCCCACCCTCCTGTCCTTGGGTGCAGAAGAGCCCACCATAGGGAAAGGAAGTCACTGCCTCTGGACCCCAGTCCAGGGTGTGGGGAGCCCCAAAAGACTAAAAGCCCAACTCTTTACTTCATATCCTTCTTCAGCAAGTTGCTGATAAAATCCTTGGCATCATCAGAGATCTCGTCGAAGGCCTCGTCGTCGAAGTCCCAGGTGGCTGAGGTAACGTTGGCTAAGGTTTCGTTGTCATTGTCACCCATGAAGGGGGACAGTCCACTGACCCTGGGGGATAAGAGAGGACAGCAGTGAGTGTGGGGGGCCGGCAGAGAGGGTGGTCCCCCAGGGGAGCGCTCACTGAGGTCAGAGGTGAGGGCACCCCCAGCTCTCAGGCTCACTCTCTGTACTTCTGGGATGTCCCCCACCTGTTGACACCCCCCTGTGAAGCTGAGGCGGAAGGAGTTTTCTTCAGTTTACCATTTCCACACAGTACAGCAGGGTCTTCCTCCCTGTTATCTGTTCTTCCCTGATGGCCAGGCTAGAACATGGCCCCACAGAACCTTCTCTAACGTCCTGGAGGATGAATGCGCCCCTCCCCACACCCTGGACCGGTCCGTGACACAGCACTCGTCACCCCGCCCTGTCCCACCCTCTCACCTTCCACCCTCAGCACCCAGAACAGGCCCAGCCCACGCAGGGCTCAGCAAGGGTGTCTCCAGGGACGGTGAACCTTGAGCCTGCAGTGTGAGTCTGGGGATGCAGCTACACTTAAGTTCAAAGCTCCTGAGGCATTTAGGCCAAACCAGAAAGCTTCCCTCAGAGGGACTGAGGCCTGTTCATTTGCTGGGTGACCTTGGACCCTGATTTCCGTGTGTCAGCTTCCTCCTCCGTTAGATGGACAACCTGCTACTGAACTACAGAGGTCACCACACCGTCTCTCCCTGTTCTCCTTCTCCTGCGTCCTCATCATCATGGCAGCAGACGTCTATCAAACGTTGACTATGTGCCATGCACTGGGCAGAGGGCTAAAGTAGATTCAGTCTTAACACCACCCTTTAACCCAGGTAACTCATCACTTGGTTTAACAGATAAGGAAACTGACACACCAAGTGGGGTTAAATAACTTGCCCAAGGTTTTGCAGTCAGTGAGCCCCTTCCTAACTGCTATTTTTTACAATCATTTCCGGAAAGATGAAGTCAGCCACAGCCTACAGCACTGGCAGGAGGCCTGGTCTGCAGTAAAGAGCTTGGTCTGTGACCATAGCTATTACACAGCTCTTCTGTACATAGTTCACCCCCATTGCCTCATCAATCTGTGATCCTGGGAACGATTCATTTACCAATAGCTCGAGCCAAATAAAATTTGGAAGGTGAACTATCTCAAAGTCAAATGGAACAGACTTCTGGCTTAGTGGCCTCACCTCTGGACACCTCATCTCTACTCCAACCATCCAGCTGTCCACCCACCTTGATCCAGGGCTAGCATGGGCCTTAGAAGAGCCCCACTCTTGGTTTAATGCTCTGCTGCCATAATTTTGAAATTATTAATAATGTTGCACAAGCCACCCTACTTTTTAATGCTGCACTGGACCCCACAAATTATGTATCTGGTCCTGTCTGTCCCTTGAGATGTATTGTGCCGTCAACCTTCACAGTTAAGGCTTCACTAACATCCCTTGCCCCAAATTCATCATCATAAACAATAATGCAAACCCTTTGGGAGCTGTTTTGCCATTCAAGAGGCCTCAGCTTATGAAATACACCCGTCCTATTTTTGCAAGGAAATCTTGCCATGGGAGGAAGAACCCTCGGGTAAAAATCTTCATTTAAAAAAAAAGAAGAAGCCTTTTCAGAGTGACTTATCTCACCCTAATCAACATATTTGTGCTTTTGAATAAGAGAGTTTTATAGATGGCATTAAAATGTCTTAAAGCAAGACAGTAATTTATGTTTTGAGATGGCATGGAGACAATCACTCTTGATCACCTCACAGTGAGGGAAGGGTGGTAGTCTCTGCAGTTATGTAATACTCTTTTCTCTTCTCTGGGCCTCTGAGTCCCTCCTTATACATCAAGGGCACTGGGCTAGAATTGCTAGGGGTTCCCAGTATTCCTGGCTCTCTGACACTGGGGTGCCCTTGACTAGTCCCATTAAGATAGAGCCTGACTCTTGGCCCTCAGCTACGTGCTTCCTTCTGTCTTCCTTCCTTCTCCATTTTCCATTTGAGACAAAGGGGAAACTCCTGCAGTGTGCCAAGAGATTGCGGGAAAGCCAACAACCCCACTGTGGAATGCTGAAAGGCCCCCTTCTGTAAACCTCCTTTCCTAATTAGGAACTGCAATCCTGCAAAAATAGGGCTTAATCTCTGTGTGATGTTCACAGTCGGGGACAGCCTCCTGGCCTCTGGCCTCTGGCAATCCTCTTTCCTGGCAGCCCCTTCATCTGAGATCCCCCTGAGCCTTGGCTGCCTCCTTGACTGCCCCAGCTCTCCCAGCACTCCCCTGATAAAGAGAATGTGTCTCTAAGATAAAATTTGCACAATATGCAGAGCATGATGACGAAGAGAGTATTGGAATTGTAGTAATCCTGTTTCTTGGTGGTGGGATTTTGCAGAATTTTTAAACCTTTCTTGGACTTTTTTTTTCAAGTGCTGGAATTTGCATAGGATCATATGTGGTTGGGTTGTTCAACCCAATCAACAAACATAATAACCTTATCATTATAAACACAATGACTCACCTCTTTTCCTAGTCTTAACTAATTTTTAACTGAAGGAGATCAGAGTACACCACCCCAAAAGGTGAACTTTGGCATAAACATTGCATTGAGCTGAAGGCAATTAACTCTTTGTCCCACCACTTTCTGTCTAAAAGTAGGACATAAATGTCTCTTTGTTAAGGTGACATGAATTTCCATTTGGTCTGTTTGTCCATTTCTTCTCTTATCAGGAGGAGGAGAAAGACCCTCATCTGCATATCAGATCTTGCTACAGTCTCTATACATTTCCTCCTCACCTTGTCACAACTTAGCCTCTCCAGAAACTCCAACCCCTTTTTCCTTTGTCCAGTTATTTCTATACAATTTATCACTCTTTGTTAAAGTAGTATATAAGCTCCAAATTTTAATTGCACCTTGAGTCACATTTCTTTATGAACACCTTTATGAACATTTATTATATGTACATAATTAAATGTTTTCTTTTTGTTAATCTATCTTTTGTCAGTTTGATTTCCAAGCCCCCAAGAACTGAATCTAAGAGGGTAAAGGAAAGTTTTTCCCTTCCCAACATAACCAATGTATTTGTTTGGTTTTCACGAAACTGTAATCAATGTGGGCAAGTTCTTGGATCCTCTACTTCTTCTTCACTTGACATTGTCTTTCAAAAATGTATACAGTCTTCATGTTCATTTTTAACAGTTAAATATTAGTCTTTGTGCTAATGAGTCAACAAAGGATATGACTTCAGGGTGTTCTAATTTTTTAATTCTTAATCTCTTACTGCGGCCAAACTTCACCAGGGAATCTGATGCAGAGACCCGTTCTGCTCGCAGGACAGAACAACAGGAGAAAAAAAGCAAAAAGGCCTCTTAAACTATCCTTTCTTTGTAATTCTTTTAAACAGCAGATGACCCTACTGCATGAATAGTCAGCAAAGGGGACCACATATCTGCCAGCAGAACTATTGAGTGCTTAGGAAGGGTTTAGTCTTTTCTCCCATTTTAGCCTTGGGATACTCATTCCCTGGTGTGCTGAGAAGATTTGAGAGGGCTGGGGGCGTTCAGAGGAAGAGCAGGGCATTGTTTTGTGTAGTGGCCCATGAAACAGCAACCCAGGGTTTAGTCATGTTAACCACAGCCCAGGTCCCTGGAGAGCAACACCTGCAGGTGTTTTCTGGAGCTGATGTGGGTATGGGGTGCCTGGAGGTCATAGGAGCTGGAGTCAGAGAGCATGTCTGGGTGGAGCTCCTGGATCCCTGTGAAGAGCCCTGCATCCAAATCTGAGTCTGAGTAGGTACCCGATGCTTGGGCACTGGGACTTCTCCCCATTCACAAGGATGTTGTCCCCAGAAGTCACACTCCAGATGGGATGGACCTGGCTGTCTGGACTGTGGTGTGTATGTGTGTGCTTAATTGCTGTTGTATCTGACTCTTTTCAACCCCATGGACTGTAGCCCACCAGGCTCCTATGTCCATGGGATTTTCCCAGGCAAGAATAGAGGAGTGGGTTGCCATTTCCTTCTCCAGGAGATCTTCCCAACCCAGGGATCAAACTGGTGTCTCCTGTGTCTCCTGCATTGGCAGGGGGATTCTTTGCCTGCTGAGCCTTGGACCGTGGTGCATGCTCACAAGTTAGCTGGGAATGGGAAGTCTGCTGCTGAGCACAGCAGGAGTATGGGAGGGAGGAGAAAGCAGAGTGGAGGTGTGAGGGAAGGGAGGAGGAGAAGGAATTCTGGAGTAGGGGTGAGACCAGGACACAGAGATGGGTCTCCACAGGCAGAAAAGGAACACCAGGTCCTTAGGAAACTGGGGAAAGGAGACAGGAGAGGAAAGGAGGCTTAGAATGTCTTCAGGGTTGAAGTATGGCCAAGAGAGCCCAGTCCTCTCTCCTCCTGCCAGAAACCACACGGGGATTGCTAACAGCAGAAGTCTCAGCAGACTCATGCAATCTCTTCTCTCCCTTCAGAATCAGGGGTGAGAGGGTCGGGGCCCCACAACCCCGCCAGCTGCATCTCTGCCCTGCCTGGGGACCCTGGGCTGGCCGTGGGGCTGGGTCTCCTGTGCTGTGACAGGATCTGCCCTGATCTCTGCAAAGGTGTGAGGAGGAATTCCTTCAGCAAAGTCAGAACAACCTAATGGGCATGGCTGCTCACTTAGGAGGTGCTAGCCAAATACATGCTGCAAATACATCTCTTCTCACCCGGCCCCCAACTTTCCATCTCTCACTGGCCCCAGAAAGGAGATGGGGGGTGTCCTCTGGAACTAACAAGGAAGGTGACCCTAATAAGGACTGCTAGACAGACAACCAAGCTCCAAACAGAGGGAGGGAGGTACAAAAGGGCCGCCAAAGAACCTTGCCTGGGAGGGGTGGTTCCAGCAGCAGCTCCAGAATACTACGTAGCAGGGCTGGGAGGAGGCCATCTAGCTGGCTCCACATTCTGTTCTCACACCACATCCCCACCAAGAGCCCTAGTTCAGGAGAGAGACTCCCAGACCTCAATCCCCACTGTGAGAGTCAGTAGAAAAGTCCTAGGGGGCAGAGAAGCCCTCTGGGGCAGAAGGCAGGAGCCAGGATATTGGGGAGGTTGTGTATGTCATCTCCCCTGCTGCTTGCCTGCCTCCCTTCAGCATGCACCTCTCCACCCTCCTCCCACCCCATCCAGATCCTTTTAGGCTGGTGCCCCGTTCATCACAATTATTTCTTCCCCATTTCAAAAAGTCCTTCCCCATTTCTAAGTCTCAGCTTTAAAAGTAATCTAGCAAACCATGTCACGTGATATCCAAATTACTTCTTCGACCTCAAAGAATTTTCATTTTAAAATAAAGTGCTCTTGGGACCCAGTAATTCTAGTTTGAGATCCAACAGAAATGCATAAAGGTATTTCCTAAAGCACATGCACTGGGATACTCACGATACCCTGAACTGGTATCTGAACTAGTTGAGAGCCCATCAGCATAGAATGGACGAGTAAACTGGAGGAGGCTCACAGAGCAGCACACTACACAGCCCTGGGAAGGACCGGCCAGTTACACAGCATGCTATGAATGGGGCTCATACACAGTGCGAGGCAGGAGAAGCCAGACACGTCTTTCTGTGTGATTTCAGTTATGCAGAGTTCAAGAACAGGTGATCATGGTGTGCGATGTTAGAATGGGGGTCAGGCTACCCCTGATGGGGTGACTGGAGCCAGGGTACTGGGAGGGCTGCAAGAGGGTGGTTTGCGGGTCTGGGTATAGCTGTGTTCACTCAGCACATTCACTGAGCATCTAGTCACTGCTCTGGCCCTGACCTGCATGAAGACCAGTCTTCCTAGTTTGCCCAGGATGGTCCTCACTTCAGCACTGAAAGCCCCATATCCTGGGAAACCTGGCAGTGATGCTGAACTGGGACAGCTGGTCACCCTCAGGACTATGGAAGTGGGTGGCCATGTGGGCTTCCTTAGGCCCCATGACCTCAATGTCAAATGACGATCAAATCCCTGCCCCACCCCACTCCCAGGTTTGTCCTGAGGACCAAACTGATGATCTGGATCCTATACCAGTGGGAAAACCGATGGGGACAGTAAGATGAGTCTCCTCGATGGCTGCAGGGGGACCCAGGGACGGAGCCAGGCCACAGGTAGCTGACAAAAGACTTTCTCAAGAGTCAGGTGTCTCTCCCAGGGAAAGACTCAGCGAGAGCACCATCCAACCTGGTGTAGCCCTGGCTGCCTGGCTCTCTCTATTTACCAAGGGGCCAGAACCATAGAGTCTGGTATAGTCTTCTTCGCTCCTCAGCTCTCTTTCTCTCGGAGATGCACTCCTGGCCACAGTTTCTCCTCTGCTGCCGTAGGGGGAGGCTGTGCTGTGGGGGTGACCCTGAGCAGAGAAGAACATGACTCTCTGGGGTCCAGAACCCGTGATACAGGTTCAATGCAGGGAAGCCGTCCTAACACACCACAGGGAGAGTCAGACTCCTGAGCACATGTAAATGCCTCACTGCACCGAAAAAATCACTCCACTTCTGCTAAAGCATTGGTAACTGTGGTTCCCAAACCTAGCTGTGCAACAGAATCACCTAAAGCCATTTCTCATAATGGAGTCCAAAGACCTGGGGGATCTAAGAAAGTAACTGTAGAGGTCTCCTTCAGGTTTTCTATGAGAATGCTTAATTTGTCCTTTTGCTTTAACGACAGAACTTTTTTTTCAAAATGATTACATGCACAGCTGCAGCTTCAGGGAAACCAGCCCATAACTGTATATTGCCGCAAAGCTCAGGTTTCCATTGAGGTTAATGCCTGCTTGCAGCCTGGGACTTCAGAGACTGAATCAGCCAGATTCCAGCAAGAGGGTGTGCTCTAGGGTCTGGTGCTCAAAGTGTAGTGCTCAGACTAGCACCATCAGATGCCTGCAGCCTGTCAGAAATGTAGGTTCTCAGGTCCCCGGAACTTCTGAATCAGAACCTGTGATCTAAGGGGAGGCCCAGGGGATTCACACAGATTACTGTCTTTGTAGACCTGGTCTGGATCACTGGCCTCCTTGCTTTTCTGCAGCATTTGTAAATGAATGATTCCCTATTTTCCACCTAATTTCCCACTTCTAATCACTGCACAGTAGCTTTCTATTGTCTGTTGGCCCCACTAAAGGCTCTATCATCAAATCAGTCTGTATACTGAACTCAAGAGATGAGGCTGGCAGTGAGGTCCTGCTGCCAAGAGGATGGGGTGCGGTCCCCTGAGGATGACGGTGACACCCACAGGAGATGTGCACCTAGGCTCCCTCTCTGCTTCTCTACAGACCCACAAACACACACAAAGGTAAATTACACAACACCAGCCATATTCCTGCCCTCCTGACCAAAGGCCCCAGGCTGGCCAGCCTTAGGGATGAGGACAGGCCCAGAATGGGTACCTTAGTGCATGGAGCTAGACCCTCCCACAGAAGTGTGACACAGGCTGTGGACATCACCAGGAGCACAGGAGTGAGGCAGGGCTGCGAGGAGAGGCTTGGGAGCCTGTGACCCTCTTGACTCTGGGTGGGCCCTGCCCTGGTCCCTCCAACATCAGGGCAGCCTGGGGCCCTCCCCCGTGTGGCCCAGGACTCACAGGATGTAGCAGATGACCCCGATGCTCCACATGTCCGTGGCGTAGCCAATGGGCTCATAGTTGATCACTTCGGGTGCGACGAACTCTGGGGTGCCAAAGAGGACCTTCAGAGACCCCGCATTCTCTGCAACCAGGATGGAGAGTGATCAGTCACTGGAACATCCCTAAGCCAACCTGAGGTGAGTGGATGCCAGGAGGGATACAAGTCAGGTCGGCCTTCAGCGGCTCTCCCCTTGCAAAATGGCACAGAGACAACGGTCTCCTCACAGAAAAAGTACATGGACACACCAGTGAAACTGACAAAACGCATGTGCAACTCAAATGTCGGGGGTGGCGGGTGGGGAGTGGGGAGAGCCCATTACAGCCCTGCCCCAGATGGAATGGCCTTCTGTGTGTCTGTCTCTCCCATGAGTTTCCCGATGCAGGGGTTGTGACTTATGCTTGACAATAACCTCTACCATGCACTCGTCGTTAGTACTCTGCTGCCTGCTTTAGGAGGACTTTCCTATTTCATACTCTTGCCTAAGAAGGAGCATGACCCCCATTTCCTAAGGAGGAAAGGGAGGCCCAGGGACTGATTCACCACCCAGTTAATGGTGGTCAGGACCTAACCCAGTAGTCTGATTCCTGAGCCGTGTGCCCCCTCCTCACACTACCTCTCCACGTGCAGCATCCCATCTCTCCTCCCAGGAGCTGCTGGGAGGTTAGTCAGGAAAAGCCATAACCCCTAGGTGGTGCCTCTGAGCCATAAAGGAACATCACCCCCAAAATGATTCCAGGGCTGGGTACTAAGTCCCCGTCCGCCTTCTCGTGTCATGCCCTGCCTCCTACAAGTGCGGGAACAGCAGAGATGCTTCAGAGGACCCTGGCCTAGACCCAGGGCTTGATTCCACCACAACTCGTGGTGGGACTTGCTGGGCAAAGTTACCGTGAACCTCAGCTTCCTGGTCTATAAACAGGCTCACAAATCTGCCCTGCCTACCTCACAGGGTTGCTTTGAGAATCAAATGAAGGAAAGGATGTGAAAGTGCTCTGGAAACTGGACAGTAGGATGCACCATCACCAAAATGTTCTGCTGATGAAGGCACCAGAGTGAGAATAATTATAATAATAAAATAAATAGCTAACACCTATAAGTACTTGGGCGTCCCTGATAGCTCAGTTAGTAAAGAATCCGTCTGCAATGCAAGAGACCCCCGTTTGATTCCTGGATCGGGATGATCCACTGGAGAAGGGATAGGCTACCCACTCCAGTATTCTTGGGCTTCCCTTGTGGCTCAGCTGGTAAAGAATCTGCCTGCAATGCAGGAGACCTGGGTTTGATCCCTGGGCTGGGAAGATCCTCTGGAGAAGGGAAAGGTTACCCCCTCCAGCATTCTTGCCTGGAGAATTCCATGGACTGTATAGTCCATGGGGTCATAAAGAGTCGACTGAGCGACTTTTCCTATACAGTGCTTACTATGCCCGAGGCACTGCTCTTAGCATTCTAATGTATTAGCTCATTTGATTCCCTTAACAATTCTATGAGGTGGGTACCATTATTATCCCATTTTACAGATAATTTGAGATGTAAGTTCCCACAGCTAGTAAGTGGGAGGGGCAGTCTCCATGGTCTCTGATCTCAGCTCCAATCTGGTGCATCCCCCTTAATGCCCACAGAATGGAACACAAACAGCCACTACCATGATCTGTTGGCGACAACAGGAGAGGCGGCTCAGACTTACCCAACCTCCTGGCCAGACCGAAGTCGATGAGCTTGATCCTGGTGCCTGTCTTGTTGACACACATGATGTTCTCGGGCTTGAGGTCCAGGTGGACGATGCCCTGCTTGTGGATGTACTCCACCCCCTCTGAGATCTGCTTCATGTACTTGATGCACTCCCGCTCCGTCAGCTCAAAGTCCTCATCAATGATGCGCTCGAACAGCTCGCCCCCAGACACGCTGCGGGGACAGAGAGGGCACTCAGACCATCGGAGCAGGGAGACTGGCCAAGGGCAGGTTGGGGGAAGGGTCAAGGGCAGAAACGCCCAGGGGTTGGGGGTGCTGGGCATTTTCTGCAGCTTTCTGAGTTCCAGGCCACTGCCCCATGATATGGGTCTCAATCTTCCACTGTGTGAGGAGGACACAGGCCTCCTGGTTTCCTGCGTGGGGGACCCTGCCTGTGCTTGCTAAGCCTTGGGGGGATTCAGGGGAACATCTAGGCTGGACAATTTCAGAGGTGGTCATGAGCTGAGAGATCTACAACGCTCTCCTGAGCTGAGAGATCCACAATGTTCTCCTGAGCAGAAAGGGTAACTGGCAGGTAGCCTGTTTCCCCAGATGACTGTAGATGTGAGGGATCATCCTGTTCTCCAGCCATGTCTTTCAGCCATAAAGAACTGAAGCTTAAAATACTCACAGTCTCTGTAAGCAGTGGCTTCACAAAGCCAGAAACAGAAAAATATCTCCAATAATAAGGAGCTTCAGCACATTTTCGAAAATTCATTGGCTGTAACTCATTATATTAATACTTGCAGTTGTGACCAATTTGCTTCCTCTGGCTAGGCCTATAGCATCAGTTTACTCCTCCAGCCATAGCTAACTTGTCTCATTAGCTCCCTGGCTCAGGCTGGGAGTGTAGTACATCCTTCCTGCCTGGATAGACTTTGGATCCTGGCCGTGGTGGTTCTGGGGCCTGCAGTGGGCACCTTTTGCTAAGGATTGGCCCAGAGGCTACAGCCAGCCAACATGTTTCCCTTCAGTGCAAATACATGGGGCCTCTCTCCCAGCCCTCCAACCCACCTTCCTTGCTCAGAAAGTTTAAAGCTCTCCTTGGTAACTTATGTAGCATCCAGACACGAGTACACTCTTTTCCACAATGGCCTATAGATCCATCAGCTGAACAAGGCTGAGTGGGCTTCTTTCTAGGCCTGTCCTCTTCCAAGGGAAGTCATCATAAAGATGAGAAAGAGCTGAGCTTGAATCCTGACTTTGTGTGACAGTGGGCAAGTTACTTAACCTGTCCCTACACCATAGTAGTTAGGAATGAAGGAACTTCTGTAAAACATGCCTGACATACAGTGGGTGCTCAGAACATGTTAATTATCATTTGACAACCTGAAACAGGTCAAATGGATCTTGTTACTGACCCTTGAGGGAGAGACAGACAAGGATGCACAGTGGGGCCCATGGGACCCCTGAAGCCTTTGCAGGCTTCCATCACCACAGGACAAAGACTTTCACTTCTGAACTGGTAAAGGTCGGTTTGTTCCAGTGGCCACTGGAGGGTGCTGGAACCAACGCCTTCGAGGGTGCTAGAACCAACTGAGAAGGAGGTCCTTGCGTGGCCAGGAGGTGGCGCCTCTGTCCTCAAACCCTTCATTTCTATTGCTCTCCACCCAGGCTCTAAATCTAATTTCCCTTCGTAACTTCCTAGGTTTCAGGCTGTTCTTAACATCTCTGAGCCCTTTTCTACCTGCAAGATGTCAGTAAAAACAGTACCACCTCACAGGGTTTCTGTGAAGACTGAATGAATTAATTCAGGTAAAGTGTTTAGAAAAGTGCCTGGCATATAGTAAGTGCTCAATAATTTTAATTATTATTATTTTAAAACAATCAGTTGCAGAAGAGGTTCTAGTTGAAAATACAGACTCCCAAGCTTCTCTCCTGGAGATTTTGATTTAGAAAATCTTGGCAGGGTCTGTGATCCATATTTTCAATGAGTACCCCAGGTCATTCTTATCATCAGATAAGTTTGAGAAATACTGGTTTACTCAATTACCACTCCTGGGAGGCCAGCTGAAATTCACGTCCCCTGAGAAATCACTCTTGATTTTATCATATGATCATTCCTTCTGGGGGTTCCCACAGTCTCATTTCTGAACTTTTTGCATCAAGTCTGCTTTCTTTTAATGTTGTTTGTGAACATGTCTGGAAAAAGTCTGGTTCATCTCTAGACCCCTGTTTATACCTGGCAATATCTGGCACAGACAAGGTATCCCAAAATGTTTGGTTTTAAATATTCTGAAAAAGCAAGCAACCATTTTTTTTTTTTTTTTGTAGCATCCTTGGGAATGTCTGTGGCAATGAGTGGTAGAAATCTGAGCCATGGAGATGGTTACTGCTGCACTTCTAGAGGTAGCCTATTCAACAGAGGTGTATATATATTCACACCAATTCAAATCTATTTAATGTATTTTGAAAACTGTTCCTGTGGTTCATTTTCAAGGATGGTAGTAGGACTTACACAAATAGGATTATTGCTTCTGTATAGGTTTCTCTTCCAAATGCTCAAGACTGTGGATGGAAAGAAGCTACCATCCACAGAAATGGGATAAAGCCACAGGCCAAGATTGGGCCAAGGAAATGCATACTTAATAGATTAACAGTGAGAGCGAGAGTGAATGAACTAATGAATACCCGCCTTATCCCAAGGGACTGTATTTATCCCCCAACTGTAGATAATGGCCAGCCCTTGTTGGCAGCCAGAAGGATGCCACTCTATGGGGCTCCACACCCTGACCCTCTCCTGTGTCATGGCCGCCAGCTGCTTCTCCTTCGATCAGTTTTGCCAATGGTAGCACAAAGGTAAGGCGGGCAACGGATGACTCAGCCTAAGCTGCATCTGCTTGGGTGCTCAGGGTCCTACCACCACTTGGAATGTCCCACAAGGACGATCCCTGACTCCCTGAAGAGGAGTCTGAAGGAACCCTTGTAACAGAGAAACACTGCTACAGTGATGGGGGCTTGTCCTGTAATCAGAGGTCAGAAAGGCTGAAGATGCTTTACCTCTGATTTCTCAGTGTATGTGAGGCAGCTGATCTGGAAGCTGGGACCCTGGAATACAGTTTCATTTTTCTGTATCATCAGGGATTGTCCTTCTCTTACTCTGTTTCTCCATCAAACAAGGGGAAGAGCAAACTGTACTGCTGAAAGCCAACCTTTTCCCTGTCAATGGCCAGGTCTATATAAGCTGGAAGGGAAGGACAGGTGGAGTATCAATCTACTCCTTCATCTTTAGTCGAGCTCCTATCAAGGGGCGAGCTCCTTACTCCAAGTGTAGGAGAATCATCTGGTGTCTGTGCATGGAAGACTCACCCCTGTCCACGGGGGAGGCGTGGGGCAGAGGGATGAAAGCCAGACCAGATGAAGCCTTCTTACGTTTCCTCCCAACATTTTCCATCCAGCTTGCCAAGTCCCAATTCCAAGCTAAGTATGGTATTCTGCCCACTGGTGCTGCTGCCCGGCCTCACCCAGGCTGGGCTGCCTCCTACCCCCTCCTGTACCTTCTCATGAACTTGCTCGAGGTTTAACTTCTAAAGATGAGACATTTCTTCACATGTGCCCACATGCCCACACTGCCCGGACCAAACCTGCTCTACAATAAATGTGAAGAGCAGCAGCCCACACGGCTCTTGTGAGGGCGTGATGAGTGAGGCCATGGACTCGGGCTCAATCTTCCCTAGAAGCGTGGAGGGAAGTTTGAATTTGGGGTTGAAAACTGATTCCAAGTGATGAATGAGGATTTTCTTTGAATCTGTGTGAAAGTTGCACAGAACTGCAGAATTTAAAAAGGGAGTCTCATCAAATGCTGCTCTTCACTGGAAGGATTTCCTAATTACAGAATCATTACAGCTAATCACAGCTCAACAGTCAAAGAAACTGTCCTCAGGCTTCCTGAAAAGTAGGATTTCCACAGATTCAGTTGTGTGTTAAAATGCTCACAAAATAATTTTAAGTGGAGAAAAGACTGGGATATAGAAAAAGTCAACACATCATACTCCTAAGAATAATTCGCAGTATAGAGCCTCTGCCTGACACATGTTATTCCATCTAAGCCCCACATTATTCATGGGGTGGTTTACAGCCTCCTTTTACAGATAATAAAACTAATGACTGGCACACTTGGGTAACTTATTCAAGGTCATACAACAAGAGGTGGAGCAGGGATTGGAGTGAGGTTGCTCAGACTCAAGATTGCTCTGTCTCTTCACCATGACTGCCCTCCCCAAGGACAGACTGAAAGGAAACACACCAAAAGGTTCAAGAAGTGCAGGGAGTCACTCCTCAAACTGGGGCTGCCTTGCAGGCCTCACCTTCCTAGGAAAGAACCCTGAGATGTTAACAGGGTCCTCTCCAAAGCACTGAGATCCCTGAGTCTCGGGATGAGCAATTCAAGGATGCTGGAGGCAATTTCAGAATATTGCTAAAGCTTTCAAATGCATATCTCCTTTGTTCAGCACTCCCACACTTCTGGGGATTTATTCTATGGGATGTAAAGCAGGCATGAGGGTAAAGATGTATGTACAAGGTTACAAACACTGCCTTTTTGTAAAGCAAAAGCCTGGAAACTATCCAGGCCCCTATCAAAAGAAGACAAATAAACTGTGGTCTATGCACACAATGAGATCCCAGGGAGAAGGGAGAATGAGGAAACCACGGCTACTGGTATGGGCCTCTCCAAGACACACTGTTGAATGCAAAAAAACCAAGTATAGAATATTGAGTGCAGCTTCTCTTTGGGTTAAGAGGTGAGAAATACGAAAATATATATGAATTATATCTATAAATAACAAATAATTGCATTGCAATAAAGAAACTTTGGAAGGACACAGACAGAACTAACAAAATTCATTACCAGCGGTGATGAGGGATAGATGGGGGGCAGGTGTGGGAATGAGACTTTCATTGTATATTTTCTTATATTTTTTTATATGATTGTATCATACACTTTAAAAATTCAGATTATAAAAAGGCGAGGAAATGATTAAAAAATACACACTGTGGAGGATGCCTGGCTTACCAATTCTAGCATGTGCATTTGTGTGTGTGTTTGTGTGTATGTGTCTGTCGTGTGTATGTGTGTGTGTTTATGCACACACAGACCAGCAGCTCAGAGCGAAGAATGAGAAGGTTGGGACTTCAAGAAACAACAGAATCCAGGAAAGCCTTGACTGAATGTCATCTGATCATCTCCCGGCCTCTGTACAAGCCAGGTCAAAAAGCACTGCTCTTGGGTGACTGAGAGGTGGAGAGAGAGCATATCAGTGTGGACCAGGGGCACGCAGGACAGAGCAGAGGACAGGGGCAAGGCTGAGCTCCCAACCCTGGGCCCCCTTCTGTCTCACAGGCTCTATCCCCCACTTCTGCTCTAAAGCCACCTTAGGTCGGAATGCCCTGAATGAAACCGAGACAGCACAGGGGGAGCCCTGGCCTTTCACAGGGGGGTGAGGGGGAAAAGGGGTCCTCAAGGACCCAACAATGTGTTCTGGAGCCGAGCAGAGGGCAGGAGAGGGCAGCGGGTCGGGACCAGCGCCGTGCACAGTGGGCTGTTCTGAGAGGTCAGCACCTGGCCAGACGGGCTGCAGAGTGCCGTGTACATCACAGCGGAGGGGTAGGGTGGGGGTGGGACAGTAGGGGAGGAACAGGAGGGGCTCCCGGACCCACCGTGCCTGGGCCACCCCTCGACAGGCCACTCACATCTCCAGGACCATGACGATGTTGGCCTTCTCTTCGAAGGCGTCCACGCACTGGACCAGCTTGCGGTGGTGCAGGCAGTTCATGATGCTGATCTCCTGCCGGATGTTCTCTTTCTCTTTGGCCGAATACGCCTTGAAGAATTTCCCTGCCCAGATTTTTCCAGTTTTCTTTTCTACAAGTCGAAAGACCTGTCCAAATTTCCCACTGTGAATGAAAGGAAGAGAGAAAAGGCAGTTTAGCCCAGCTGTCCCCCAAACAGCTGGGGATGGTCAAGCGATGGCCTGTGGGACATATTTGGCCCCTCCTCCTCTTTTTATAAATAAAGTTTTACTGGAACACAGCCATGCGCCTTTGCACCCACATTGTCTGTGGCTGCCTTTGGGTTTCAGGAGCAGAGCAGGAGTTGCAGTGCCGAATTGGCCCACAAACCCTAAAATATCCATTATCTGGCCCTTTACAGAAAAAGTTTGCCAGTCCCTGCTCTAGATCAATGAAGCACATTGCTAAGGCTGACAAATCTGCTCTCCGTCACTGGTCAATGTCAGCCTGTGTCTGGCCCCACATTCTTACCCAAACTCTGTCTAGTCTTGCTGTTCTATTAGTAAATATTTTCTTTTTTTGGCCGCACCATGGTATGTGGGATCTTAGCTCTCCATCCAGGGATTGAACCCATGCCCCTTGCAGTGGAAGCACAGATTCTTAACTACTGGACTGCCAGGGAAGTCCTTGCTATTCTTTTAGGACTGTTATCTCCTTGGGCTGAGGCCTCAATCTTAGCAACAGACTTTTTTTCCTTTCCCCCCAAAGGGATCCATGACATCAGGTTGAGGAAGTCCTCCCCAAATACAGAGAATTTCTGGACGACTGCCTTCCCTCCACACACTTTCAGCACCAGGGCCATGGAGACAGCCCAGCAAGGCCCCTGCTTCCCACTGCGGTGATGGGTGGTGGCACTCTTCTGACCGCACTCCTGCCACAGCACAGGGGCCTTGTTCGGACTCTTATGAGGTTGATGGCACTCCTTTATTTGCCAGAAACCCTCCAGAAATAAAAGCTGAGCCCCATTCTTTTTTCTTCCACCTTCCATCCTCCTCCAAGGACAGATGGTCAGAGGGAGGCAGGAGGCCCTGGATGCTGCTTCTGCTGGCGGGGACAGCCTGGCTGTGCCTAGGCCTCAGTGTTGGGGTCTGAGTCCATTGGTGTCTCCACAGCCCAGGGAAGCTGAGCAAAGACTGTGGACCGAGCTCACAAAGTGAGGGGTGAAGATGGGAGCTGTGTATCAAGTGGGCATATTTTGCTACAGCACTAAAGCTAGACCGGTTGAATGGCAGCACAGATCCAAGGGAAGGGATCCTAAAGACAGGCCAAGCCAGCCTGGCTGCCCTGGGTTATGTCCTGGGGGAGGCATGGGGGCAGGTGTGCAGAGAAGGAAAGACCTGCTCAAGCTTGCGGAGTTGAGCCCTGGGCACAGCAGCTCCTAAGAGAGCCCTGGGCAGGCAATGCTTTTGTGGGTGCTCGCAGGTCAAGTCTTCCCGGAACCTCAGTCTGGGGGAGTTGGCAGAACCCAGGGAAGGACAGGAAGAGGAGGCATGGAATTTAACCTCGGGGCCAGCGCCATCCTCACTCTGGGGTCCAGAAGGGGACCCACTCCACTTCCCACTCCACTTACGATCCTAGTCTCTCTTCGATGTCGTAGAAGTCGGACACTTTCTGCTCGGTATTGACCGTGACGGTCCGGTAGTCGACCTCAGGCTCCTTCTCATCTGCAGGGTTGGGGCGGGGTGAGTGTGAGCCATCAGATCCCTCCTCACCCCCATCCACCCCTCGAGTCTACACAAGGACAGGGCCCAGCACTCACCATCATCTGACACCTCCACTTCGTCCTTCGGCTCTGGGGGCAGAGAGGATACAGGTGATTAGTACTGAAGGCCCCGAGAGCTAAGCAAGCTGGGGGCCCTGTCTGGCTTCAGCCTTCCCAAGCATGAGACTCTAAGCCCAGAGCTCTGGGCATTGCCATGGGATCAGAGGCTTCACACTGCAACAGGGCCACATATACACTGGCAGGCCCTGGCCTCCTCACCCCGCCCAGCCTCTCCTCCCCCAGCCCTTCCTCCAGCCCCATCTCTCTATCCTCAAGGTCTCCTAGACATGTCCGTTTTCACATTTTTCTAGTTTCTAGAACCTACAGACAACCCAGAGAGTCCCTTTCTACTCTCCCTCAAAAGTCAGCAACTTAGAGTTGCTGCTGCTGCTGCTGCTGCTGCTAAGTCGCTTCAGTTTTGTCCGACTCTGTGCGACCCCATAGACAGCAGCCCACCAGTCTCCCCCATCCCTGGGATTCTCCAGGCAAGAACAATGGAGTGGGTTGCCATTTCCTTCTCCAATGGATGAAGGTGAAAAGTGAAAACGAAGTCGCTCAGTTGTGTCCGACTCTGAGTGACCCCACAGACTGCAGCCTACCAGGCTCCTCCGTCCATGGGATTTTCCAGGCAAGAATACTGGAGTGGGGTGTCACTGCCTTCTCCTCTTATAGTTGCTACTAGTATCAAATCTATTTATCCATTTACTGAGCTTTTTATGGAATTCCAGCCATGTACCAGATATCTTGCCAGTGATTGTGGGTATACAAAACAAAATACAGATGGTGTGATCTCTCCATCATGGTGTGATTCCTTGGAGCTTATAATTTAGTTGGAGAGGCAAATATACATATACTTGAAATATCCATTATGAGTGTTATATGGTGAAGCACATGTTATTGCCACACAAACCGAGTAGACAATGGAGGAAAGTGACCCAAGTCGGGTAAGTATAAAGTCAGAGCAATCAATCTGGGAAGAAGGAGCCACTGAGCTGTGTCTTAGAGGAAATAATGGAATACAATGAGAAGGGTAATGTCATGCAGGAAGCCAGCAAGGAGGCACGTGAGCAGCCCATGCTGGCCGTTCACACAACTGTGTCAGGGTGGGAAGAGAGACATGAGTGTCCAGAGGAACACACCCAGTCCCGAGGTCCTGGTTTTCCTTTGCTTTAGTATAATTTGTTTCTATAGGGCCATTGCGGCTTCTTGACCATGGCCAAGTACCTTTTGCTTCCTGAGCTACAGTTTCCTCATCTGTAAAAGGAAAACACTGTATTTCTGGGTGATTTCTAGGGTCCCTGGCTAGCCCTGGAGTCCATGCTTTTTGATGTTCTAGGTGCCACTTGGCCATGATGTGGACTGTGTCCTTGACAGCGGGAGCCAAGGGAGGCTTCCAGAAGATGTAGAAGGACCCGGCGAAGCCAGAGAAGGAGGACAAAGATTTCTAGAGTGTGTGTGTGTGTGTGTGTGTGTCTATGCACAAGATGAGGGAAAAGGGTGCGATTTGCTGAAAGTCCCAACAGAGCAAGACTGAGGATAGGAAGTGGACGGCAGGTAGAAGGAAGACCAGAGCAGATGGGGTGGAGGGGTTTGTTAGATGCTGCCCAGCAGGGAGGGGTTGTATGGGAGCGGGCTCAGCTTCACAAATAGGATGAAGGTGTGGGTCAGGGGCAAGGTGCAGCTCAGAACTGTAGACAGTGAGCCCCTCTGTTCAGCTGAGGGCAGAACAAATTACTGAAATCTAAGCAGACAACCTGAGAAAAGCCACACAGTTCCCATACCAGATAAGGACCCCTTACTAGAAAAGAGTCTTGAAAGAGATTATAAGCACATGAGCAGGAACAAGAGAGGCTATGATTTGTTTAGAGTTCTGAAAACACTGTGGGTGAAGTTTAGTTTTAAAAACCAAACAAAAGTGGGATTGGAAGCAATATTTATTACATAAAGGAAAAGGCCAGGGAAAAATAAAAAAACAACAAGATCAATGGGGACTCTCAGATTAGTGGTGGGGTTCACAGAAATTCCCAGGATGTGAGTATAACTGATCAAATCAAATCACAGATTTGAGAGTTGAGAGTGACACTGTCAAATTCATAGCCGACCAGAACGTACGTGAGAGCAACACACCTGGAAGGTAGTAATGGAGTCACATTGTCAGGGAGAATTGGATCATTCAAACTTTCAGCCTGACAAGTCCTAGGGTATCTGAGTGAGTGAGTGAAGTCGCTCAGTCATGTCCGACTCTTTGCGACCCCATGGACTGTAGCCTACCAGGCTCCTCCCTCCATGGGATTCTCCAGGCAAGAGTATTGGAGTGGGTTGCCATTTCCTTCTCCAGGGGATCTTCCCAACTCAGGGATCGAACCCAGGTCTCTCGCATTCCAGGCAGATGCTTTAACCTCTGAGCCACCAGGGAAGCCCACTAGGGAATCTAGTTAGAACAAAAAATGGGAGCCCAGTTCCTCAACCAATTGCTCTGGCCAACAGAATGCTGTCACTGGGGAAATGTGCTCTGGCTGCAAATAGGTATCATTATTCTGCCCTTGGTAGAACCTGGGGTCATATGATCCTGGAATGCTGTCTGTTAGGCAGTCTTGATGGAGCTGGAAGAAGTATGGGTCATTGACAGGAAGAGCTGCCATGTGAAGACAGTCAGAAAGGGTTAGGCCTCTCTAGTTGGGAAAGGAGCCTAAAGCAGACATGGTTAAAAAAAAAAAAATCACAATAGCCAAGGGTAAGGTTAGGGTTATGAACTTTCACCAACTAATGAATATTATAACTTGGGAGAACAACTTAGTGTTACATCCCATATAGGAGGAAGGCTGTAGGCATATGGAAATCACATCTCAAGAGTTACCATAAGAAGAATAAACAGGTTCAAGAAATGTTCTGCTGAGTTCAACAATGGTATTTCAAACAGGACTTTAAGACAGCAAGAGATTCAATATCCATTCAATCACTAACAAAGCACCCGTGGATGCCAGTTACTGGACGGGGACTTAGAGACAAAATATTAATGATAATAACTACATTTAGTGTCAGGGAACTCCATTGTCCTGATGGGGCATCGTCAGGAGGCCCCAACTGAGACAGTGGTTTGACCTCTCTTGACCTTTTGGTCCCCACACCACACATGCTGGTGTGAAATGGGCAGCAGGATGGGAGAGGATAGAGAGGCAAGCTTTCTTGACCTGGAATCTCCAGGAGAAATGGTCTGTCTTCCCCTAGTGTAGGAGCAGGAGCAGTACTGTGAGCCCTCGAGGGGCTTTCCAACAACCTGTCCCCCAGAGGCATCTTCCAGGTTGCCCTGAAATAGGAGGCAGTTCTAGAACTCACCTCTCCCCATCTCTCTGACACCAGTTAGAAGTGGAGTTAGCTGCTGTCACCTCAAACACCACACCTGCCCTCACCTCCTGCCTTTCTCCTTAGCAGTCAAGATGCAGAGTGCCTTCCTGATCCATGGCTGCAGGGACACAGCTCAGTCTCAGGGAACCCACGCCTCTGTCTCTGTCTCACTGCTACATGGCAACCCGTCCTCTGTGTGGGACGTGGACGGAGGCTCCAGGCTGAGACATTTCCCTTCCTCCTCTTCCTTCTTGTCCTGCCTCCACTCTGTTCACAGGGGGAAGGGTCACGTGAGGAAGAGTCCCAGAGGAGCGGGAGAAAGACCACAGTTCAGTTAGTCAAGCTCTCTGAGCATCAAGGGGCAGTAATGAGAGAGGTGGCCATTCGGCAGCCGTCTTTCCACTGAGGAAGGAGCTAAATTGCACTTGGAAGAACTTCAATGAAATATTAAAAAACAAAAAATCTACTCAGAGCTGTGAGATGCAAGAGTTAAGTGCAAGAACTATTTGGAATATGTTTCTGGGATATTTCTGCAGTCAGATGAGTCCCATCGCCCTGGAGTGGCATTTGGGAGAGGTGCGGCATGGCGCTCCTGCCCTCACAGGGCATGTGCCGAGCGGGCTCCCTGGACAGAGTGGTCCCTTTGCTCAGCGGGGTGCTGCTGTGCCCCCGGTGGACACTAGAGGGCGCCCCCGTCTTCGGGAGGTTGGCCGTGGTCAGCACCCCACCCCCTGCACTGGGTGAGCGGCTGATCTTCCTTGCATCTCTGGGGGCTCTACATCTCTAACTACCCTTGGGGCTCAAGGAAGCCCTTACTCTGCAAGATGCCTCTATCACAGCTGTTTGCTAGCAACTATACAGACTAGAGGGCTTCCCAGGTGGCCCAGTGGTAAAGAATCTGCCTGTCAGGAGACGGAGGTTTGATCCCTGAGTCAGGAAGATCCCCTGGAGGAGGAAATAGCAATCCACTCCAGTGTTCTTGCCTGAAAAATCCCATGGACAGAGGAGCCTGGCGGGGTACAGTCCATGGGGTCACGAAGAGTCAGGCACAACTCAGCGACTGAGCATGCATGCACGCATACAGATTAGAACAAATTAGGATCAGGAGCAAGGATGATGTGGATTTAGGAGTTAGAGCTGAGTGGAGCTTCCTGGGGGGGATGGAGAGGGTGGGAGTGGAGATTCCTGGGGGGGGGATGGGAGACAGCGGCTGTTTTCCGGGTAGGGGGGAGGGGAGGTGCTAGTTTAGCCAGGTTTGGGAAGTCAAGGAGGAGAGCTGTCAGGTTAGGGAGCCTGTCTGAGAGGTGGCCCAGGCATAAGGAGGCCACTGGAGCTGGGTGGGGGCCTCTATGCTGTGCTGTGTCCTCCACTGTATCCCCAGCACCCTCTCAGCGCTGGGAAAACAGGACAGGTGAAGGGCGAATGCAGAGTGAGGGCTGGGATGGAGCTGAGAGGTCAGGATGAAGCCAAGGACTAAAGTTGCTGAAGTGGAGGGAAGAGGGGCCGTGGTAGTGGTGGGGAAGATGAGAGTCAAGGTGAGTGGGGCTTAGAGTAAGTAGGGCTCCCTGGCACTGCCTTTCTGATGATCAGACCCCACTGGCTCACAGCAATGACCTACCATAATCACTTACCCCATCCTGCTTCTACACATGTACATGTACACACACATACACACACACACACACACACACACATAGACTGAGACCCAAGGCACTTTTAAAAAGAAGAGAGACAATCGACCCTGGCTATAACTAACAGGCATCTGAACAGTCCACAGAGAGCTTCACTTGGAAGTCCCACCCCCTTACCCTCACCCTCCCATTCCCCCACCCTCGGTCCCTTAGAAGATGTGCTGCTCTGCCCCTCCCCTTCCTCCCCCTGAGACCATTCAGCTGGCTCTGAGGGTGGGAGCTGCCAGCCTGGAAGCCCTGAGTGGCCTGAACCCCCTCTGGATTGCAGGTGATTTCAACATTTCAACGTTTGTCTGCTCCCAGCCAGGATGGACCCCAGGAGGAGAATCTAAGAACCACCGTATGTGTGTGTGTTGTGGGGGTGGGCACGGGTGGGCAGGGAGGCGGTTTCAACTGACTGTGGGGAAGAAGGGAGGAGACACCTGCCTGGAGCCAAGTGATCTCAGCCCTCCTCTCCACAGACCATCCTCGCAGTCCTGGAAGCTGCTGTCCAGGCCTCTTAAGAGCCAAACTGGCAGCTTCTGTGGCCTCTGGCCTTCTGTGTGGGGCTCATCAAGGATTCTGCAGTCTCTCCTGGTGTATGCTATAAAGGACCTTGGAAGCTTTCCTTTCCACCTAATGTGTGTCTCACTGCCATGTTATCCCCTTTCTGTCACTTTCCCAAGAGGTGGGGAGTCGTCTTCTTGGACAAAGTACTATTCTAAAAACATGCAGACTGGAACCTGGCCACCTGCCCTGGCACCCCCACTCTGACCAGTTTGCTCCCACTCTGCTCACATCAAAGGGGGGCGTCACACGGCAGCAGATGGCAGTTGTGCTGCTCTGTTTCTCTCAGCAGGCATTTGTGAGCAGCTAGTGGCAGGAGCCCCGGGAGACTGCAGAGGCTGGCAGGGCTGCCCTGGGTCCGGGCTCCAGAGTCTCCCCCCAACCCCACCTAGCATGCTGTAGCTCTCACGGAGGCCTGATCTCCAGGTATCTCCAGGGTTTGTATCTCCAGGTATCTCTTGGGCAAAGGCCCCCAAGACAGGACCGCACAGGCAAAATTGTAAATTTGGTGTGTTTTCCATTGGCATCCTCCAAACTTTCTCTCTGGAGCCCTTGTTTAACTTGAGAGTAAAGTTTAATATCTATATTAAACCTAAAATTTAAAACTAAAGACGGTGACCCTGTCATGACAGTTTCCACACTTACGACGCCTCTGGCTATAAGGGTGACTTCAGGCTGTCACTCTATTGAGCTGCTGCTGCTGCTAAGTCACTTTAGTCGTGTCCAACTCTGTGTGACCCTGACATCCGTCGTCCCTGGGATTCTCCAGGCAAGAACACTGGAGTGGGTTGCCATTTCCTTCTCCAATGCATGAAAGTGAAAAGTGAAAGTGAAGTCGCTCAGTGGTGTCTGACTCTTCGCGACCCCATGGACTGCAGCCTACCAGGCTCCTCCGTCCATGGGATTTTCCAGGCAAGAGTACTGGAGTGGGATGCCATTGCCTTCTCTGCATTCTGTTGAGCTGGTCCTTTAGTCTCCTCTCTACCTCATATCTTCAAGTTTATTCTCTCCTAGAGCCCTTTTGCTTGCTTTCCCTCCCCCTTTTCTTCCTGCCCCCAACCTTGCCTCCATCTTAAATTCATAGCACTTGTTTTCTTCTGTTCACAGGACACTTCTTGAAGTGGCATTCCACATAAGCCTCCTTCTTCCATTCATTCCTTAGCCGCAGGCCAACCATTTTTTACCCCATGGAAGCTTCCCAGGTGGCTCATTGGTAAAGAACCCGCCTGCCAATGCAGGATATGCAGGTTCCATCTCTGGGTTGGAAAGATCCCCTGAAATAGGAAATGGCAACCCACTCCAGTATTCTTTCCTGGAAAAGCCCTTGGACAGGGGAACCTGATGGGCTGCAGTCCATGGGACTGCAAAAGAGTTGGACACCACTGAGTGACTGAGCATGCACAGAAGTGCTATGGACTTTGCTCTCAAAGATCACTGCACAGCAAAGGGCTAAATCCAGACATCCTCCCGTGTCCTCATCTTTTTCCCCTTTGCCACTTGCTGCTTCCTGTGTTTCTGCAACACAGCAACCGCCCCTTGCTTCTTCCCCCTCTTAGTCCTTTCTCCGGGTCATGCAGTTTTCTTCATTTATGTGTCAGTGCTGACTTTCTTTCTGCCCTCACTGATGCCCATGGCTTCAATTACCAATTCAATAGTGAAGAGAGCTGGAGCTTAAACCTTTCTCCTGAGCTCTGGACTCAACCATTCAACAGTCTGAAGACACCTCCCTGTGGACAGCCCTCAGACACCTCAAAACCAGAGCCTCCACCTCCTCGGGACTCCCTGCTATCTAACCTCTAAGTCACTAAGAGGCAGCCTGACCTCCTCCATCAGTGTAACCAAAGGAACTCAGGCTCAGGGTCAGACAGCTCTGAGTTCAAGCTTCAGCACACCATTTTCAAGCTTTGTGACCTTGGGCAAATAGCTTCATTCCTCTAAACCTCAGTACCCCATCTGTAAAAGGCGGGTAATAACAGTATCTACTTCATTGAGTTAGATGTGTGAAATAATGCATGGAAAATGCTTTAATCTGGCTATATATTAATAGCAAGTGTTAAATATGTTAGCCACCATGAAACATAATAATCTCTAAATGGCTCCTGAATTTGTGTTTAGTTACAAGCCAGGATGTGGGAGTAATCTTAGACTCTTCTAACTTTTCCCTGCCCAAGAAGTGATTCAGTTCAGTTCAGTTCAGTTGCTCAGTCGTGTCCGACTCTTTGCGACCCCATGAATCGCAGCACGCCAGGCCTCCCTGTCCATCACCAACTCCCAGAGCTTACTCAAACTCATGTCCATCGAGTCGGTGATGCCATCCAGCCATCTCATCCTCTGTTGTCCCCTTCTCCTCCTGCCCCCAATCCCTCCCAGCATCAGGGACTTTTCCAATGAGTCATTAGGAATGGTCAATCCTACCTCCTAAAGTTCCCTTACTATCCTCTCCTGGACTACAACAGAGAGGCCCAATCAGTATCTTACTGACTTCAACCTCACCCCCCATCCCATCCACTCCAGTGCTTCTCAAACTTTCATGTGTATATGAATCCATGGGGGGCTGAGGGTGGATGATGTTAAAATGAAGGTTCAAAATTATTAGGGAAGTAGGGGGTGGGGCTCGTGGAGAATCTGCATCTCTAACAAGTTCCCAGGATCCCAAGACTTTTGGTCCAGACCACACCTTGAGTTGTAAAGGTCTACACTTCCTCAAACTCTTAAAAAAAAAAAAAAGATCTAACTATATCAAGCCCCTACTTTAAAACCTTTGATAACTCACAATTTTATCTAGACTATCCTTTTTGTGTTGCTTCCTCCTATTCTATCTCACACAGCATATTCTCCTGGCCACATATGAGAGTCTCAAAATGACATGTGTTTCTACCAGTTTGTACCTTTGCTCACATTGTTTCCTTTGCAAGGAATGCTTCTCTCTATCTGACCTGCCTCTTGGAATCCTATTCCTTTCTCCAAGACTCAGTGTAAGTATTACATCTAGGAAGTCTTTCCCAAGCTTTATAGCAAAACTATTCATGCTTTCTGCTGTATCTCCACAATTTGTTTATACCGCTATAGTATGAAAAGGATGTGGCCCATCTCAAGATGGTCTTAACTACAGTCTTCACAGCTGTCCTCCTTGTTAGATTTTAAACTTCTGCTCTTAGTGGTCTTCATTTCCTAGGTACCTGACACTGAGTAGACCCTCAAATAGGAGTGCAAGAAAGGAGGGAGAGGGATGGTAGGGGAAGATGATGAAACTGTATGTAGGTCTACCTGAATTCCAGCTTTCTAGGACTGTACTCCTGATTAACACACCATCGCCCCCTGGTGGCACTGTATCAAAATTGCTGGTTCAATATTTTTTGTGAAATTTTTTGTGAAAGATCACAGGTACCTCTTTTAGAGTAATGCTCAGCATTACAACATTGGAAAGCAAGATCCCAAAAGACCCTGACAGTCACCAGTAAAGTCTTGCCAGTTCCCCTGTATCCATCTCCATACAGACTTCTACACACACAAAGTAAGTCATGGACATTTATCTCAAGCCAGTGATGAAAGGAAGGCAGCTTACCTTCTTCAGGTTTCTCTCCCAAGGCTGTGAGTTCAGACTCCTGGCTTGGCTCACTGGTTCCATAGACATTGATTGCACGCACACGGAATTTATACTCTCGGTCAGGCAGCAGGTCTTGAACGTTGAAAGAAGTGCTGCGGCACGTGGCTAGTTCCTTCCACGTCTTGTCCACTGAGTCCCAGATCTCGACACTGTATGACTGTACGGCGCTGCCCCCATCATACGAGGAGCCATACCAGGACAAGGTCAGTGAGGAACTTCGGATGTCAGAGGCACAAGGCGTGCCGGCTGGGGGGTCTGGCTTGTCTGGGGAAACAGAAGGATAGCATCACCCAACTGTGCGCGATTGCAGGGAGAGAAGGTTTTTGAATTAGCCAGTCATTTACAGATGTAAGAGCTGGACCATACAAAAGACTAAACGCCGAAGAATTGATGCTTTCGAACTGTGGGGCTGCAAAAGACACTCGAGAGTCCCTTGGACCACAAGGAGATCAAACCAGTCAATCTCAAAGGAATCAGTCCTGAATATCCATTGGAAGGACTGATGCTGAAGCTGAAGCTCCAATACTCTGACCACCTGATTCAAAGAGCTGACTGATTAGAAAAGATCCTGATGCTGGGAAAGACTGAAGGCAGGAAGAGAAGCGGGGAGACAGAGGATGAGATGGTTGGATGGCATCACTGACTCAATGGACATGAGTTTGAGCAGGCTCCAGGAGATGGTGAAGGACAGGGAAGCCTGGCGTCCACTGGGTTGCAAAGAGTCAAACACAGCTGAGCAACTGAACAACAATGAGGGAGAAGCAGCTGTGTCCCTGATCCCGGCTCTCTTTCCCTCATCTGCACAGTCACACCTATGCAAACACCTGTCTACGTGGGAAGCCCCACAAATACATATACTATTTGCTTGATTATACTGTCTTTTTTGGCTAGTTTCTAGTCTACACGTCATGATTTCCTGTGCTTTGCCCAAGTCATAAACATATTTCTCAGTGTAAACAGATCTAGGAAGCTCCCCAGGAGGTGTGGACTGCTTCCCATCAAAAATATGTCTTTAAAGAGAGCTCAATGTGTGTATGTGCATGTATCTCCTCCATGCCTGAGGCCAGTGACCTGAGACATAACCAGGGGCCAGTCTCTACTTTCTCTGGGACACGGGAAGTGCCTGCACTGCTGAGGGTCAGTACAGCACAGTGAGCTCTGAAGCCACACACAGGGTTTGAATACAGCTCTGCCTTCATTCACTACTTCTTAGCCTCGGTGCTAAGTTTCATCCTCTGAAAATGCACATGATAACAGCACTGTATCACAAGGTTGTCATGAGGTATTCTTAGGAAAACATCCTGTTTGAGTAGCCTTGAACTGTCATCATTATTGCAGAAGTTCATTTCTAACTTTATAAAACATTACTCTTACCCTCTCTTCCATACTCCTGCTGCTGCTGCTTAGTCACTCAGTTGTGTCCGACTCTGTGAGACCCCATGGACTGTAGCCCACTAGGCCCCTCTGTCCATGGGATTCCCCAGGCATGAATACTGGAGTGGGTTGCCATGCCCTCCTCCAGGGGATCTTCCTGACCCAGGGATCGAACCTGGGTATCTTGCATCGCAGGCAGATTCTTTACCACTGAGCTACCAGGGAAGCCCTCCGACCTCCTAGGATGGGTATAAAATGATAGAGAATTTCAAAGCAAACCACAGTAGCAAATCACAGTCATCTTTAAGGGCCGGAAAATAAGCTGAAGATACAAACTAGGAGCAGTCCCTTGGGCTGGCCACCATCCTCTTCAGACCAGTAATGCTAAGAACCAGTAACACTGCCAACTTCAAGGCAGATCACAGCAGCCAGTATGCTCATTAACGAGGTTCTTGAGTTTTGAGATTTTTGATAGTTGTTAATCTCCGCCTGCAATGCAGGAGACACAGGAGATGCGGGTTTGATCCCTGGGTCTGAAGATACCCTGGAGGAGGAAATATCAACCCACTCCAGTATTCTTGCCTGAAAAATCCCATGGACAGAGGAGCCTGGTGGTTTAAAGTCCATGGGGTTGCAAAGAGTCGGACACAACTAAGGAACTAAGCATGATTAAGCACATCTGAACAAAATTCTCCTATTTTTCAGATTTAGTCTCTGCAGGTAGTTGGTTTAGTTACAGATACAGATGTACAGTAACCTTCATCTCCTCTAAGACAATCTGCACTTCAGAGTTCTCTATCAAGAAAGGTCATGTATTATGCTCTGTGAATTTATAAGCTATGTGAATTCTAGCTAATTCCTTAACTTCCAAGACTATTTTGCTTGTTTTTGTCATTTCGAAAGTGGGGTTATATATCAGTCTCTCTGGGGTTCTGAAAGCATCAAATAAAGCAAACCCAGGTAATGTACTTGATTCCTGCTTTCCCACACCTCAGCTAGGTAGGAAGGCCAAAGAAAATTCCTGCAGATGACCGAAGCATATGGAGGAGAAGAAAAAAACATCCTCTGTGTGTGTGTGTGTATATACATATACATATAAACACATACATACTCATACGTGTGCATACACATACACCTATACACAGACATACCATACATACTATACACATACATATTCATCCCCTCCCCTCCAAGTCCTGCTGCTTCTTCATTCCAGCCAGGAATGCACTGCCTGGAAGCATCCCCTGCAGCTCAAACCTGGGTTGACTCGCCCTGGGATGACTCTGGGGCTGTGACAGCCACTCCCTGCTGGTGACAGTCACTCTGGAGGCCTCTTGTGATGGAACCACTTTCACTGGTTGCTCAACATGTTCTCTTAGAAAGACTGTTTGTTCTAAAAGATATATTGGTCTTTCTAGAAATATTTCTGGTGTTGGCTAAGAGGTTTATTACTCTAAACTCTCTTACAGGCAAGTGGTTCAAGTCCTCTAAGATCCAGCGAAAGAAGTAAAAAGGCCTAAAGAAGGATGAAAGACAGACTCCTTGCCTCCTTTAGAGGATATGCCTGGAAAACTTCTGACTGGACATGTTTGGTGTCCTGTAGTTTGAGATAACAAATACAGATACACTCTACTGACTGATATATTCCCCTCCTGCTTTAGTGAAGAAGAGAAAACTTTGAGAAACGGCTATTTTGGAAGAGGTACTATTAATCCCCCACCCTGCTCCAAATGTCTTTTGGCTGAAAGAGAAAAAAACAGGCACCAGACATATGTCATGGCCTGAAGCACAAGAGAAGCTGCAAAACTGGAGAGAACATCTTTAATTCCAAGTGAAACCTCAATGCTTTCAAGGAATCTGATGCCAAATTAAGGGCTTCAGAACAGAGGCAAGTCTGAAGTCATGGGAGATTGGAAGCCCTCTCCCCCACAACTGCCCTTAGAGCCACGGGCTGTGCCTGATGTCTTCTGTTCTTTCCAACCTACAGAGTCCACACAGAGGCTGGACAAGCTGGGGATGAAAACCCTCAGGACAGAACAGATGTTCTTAGAACAGCCTCCCCTCCATACCAAAGACACAGACAAACTCAGTCTGGGGGGAGGCTGGGCACGGCCTGGCAAAGGCCAGGCGGGCTCGGTGACTGGGGCCCCGAGCTCCAAGCTTCTGTGGAATTCTCTCATAACTCCCTGGACACTGGCCTAGCCGAATGGGAAAGGCTGAGTCTAAGGGAAGGGTCTTCGGTGGCAATAGCTCCAGGATTAGAAAATGTTCAGTAAATGTTCTCACTCCTGGGAAATCGGAGGATCTCATCTCTAATGCTTCTCTATGCTGACAATCTCTATGCACTTGTGCATTTGAAGGTGGTCTTTGACTGGATCTAACCCCACCCTGACCTCCCTTCACATGCACCTGCAGCTTTTAAACTTTGGCAGGGCTGTGAGGGCCCCCAGGTTGTGCACCTGGGTAATCCCGGCCCTCTGGGGTTAGGCAAGGTGTTGCGCTTACCAAGAACACCCAGCTGGCCAGTGGCAGAGTCAAAAGGAGATTCTAAAGGTCTCCAAACCCTCACTCCAGGGGACTGTTTTCTTCTAGGCTATCAGGCCACATAAGATCAAGAAAGCATCTTGCTCAAGCCCAAGCCAAGCATTATGAAGTGAAATCATCTGTCCTTAAAAATCATGCAAGTTCCCAGCTCAGATAGCCCTGGGGTGTTATCGGGTACCTGGGATTTTCTCTGCTGCATTCTTCTCCTTTAAAGATCTGCAGAGTGGTCTGTTTGTCTTGTGCTGGACTAGTCACATGAAGGACTCCATCTGGGGCAAGCTGCTCTCTCCTGCTTGAGCAGCCCCTCCCTCACCCTTCCCAGGCTGAGACTGAAGACCCAGGCATTGGCAGAGGCCCTCTAAGCTTCATACATCCCTGCACTGCCCTTTGTTTTGGTTGTTGTTCAGTTGCTAAGTTGTGTCGGACTCTTTGCAACCCCTGAACTGTAGCCCGCCAGGCTTCCCTGTCATCCACTATCTGTCCTTTAACATACAATAATAATAATAAGCCTTCAAAATAGCTAAACATCACTCTTTTAAAGTAACTGAGGCAAAGGCTAATTTTTATCATCATTTTTAAAACTGTGTGCTGTGTGCTCAGTCACTCAGTTGTGTCCACCTCTTTGTGATCCCATGGACTATAACCCACCAGGCTCCTCTGCCCATAGGATTTCCCAAGCAAAATTACTGGAGTGGGTTGTCATTTCCCCCTCCAGGGGATCTTCCCAAACCAGGGATCAAATCCACGTCTCTTGGGTCTCCTGAACTGGCAGGCAGATTCTTTACCACTGAGCAACCTGGGAAGCCGCCCCCCAACCCCTTTAAAAAAAAAAAAAAAAAAGATAGGAGTCATAAAGTTAGTGGTAAACTTCTCTTCCTGTATGTTCTTTAAAGTACTCCTTTCTTTTCAGATAGTTTATGATTTTTAATTCTAGGAGTCATAAACTATCTGAAAATAACAGGGTATTTTAAAGAACATACAGAAGAGAAGTTTACTGCTAACTAGTAGAATCCCAGGGACAGAGGAGCCTGGTGGGCTGCCGTCTATGGGGTCGCACAGAGTCAGACACGACTGAAGTGACTTAGCAGCAGCAGCAGCTGTAGAAATTGTGCTAAATCGGCCTTATGCAGTGGGCTTACAAATGGATGCATCCAAAGTGCTTGAAACAGTCCAGAGTAGGCCAAACAATCTCTGTTTTGTCTCATTTACATTTTAGATCTACTTAATCAACCCTGATCATATAATACACAGATGTCCCTAGAGACAGGCAGGTAAATCTGGGCTTAATCCAGGTTTACTTTGGACTGAGTCGAAATCCACAGGCTCTGAATGAATGCGGATTTGCTGTATCCATCAATGCAAGTCCTCATTTTATTGAGCAATTCTATTCTTAGCTCTCCAAGGGGGAGGCAGACAGAAAGCCCTTCCCCTCCATTCCATTCCCCTCCCAGGACGGCATTTAACATGCTGCTCCTGCCAGCTGGCGGGCAGCCACGCCAATGGCCCTGTCAGCACTGGCCGAGGAGAATGAGAAACTAAACCATAAAAGGCCACAACTGCAGGCCGGGCGGTGGTGATGGGGGAGGGGAGCTGGTGGCACTGCGCGGAGCGTGAGGGCCGGGGGCACCGGCTGCAGAAGAGCAGTTCCAAGGAGTTGACCCTAAAGTTCCCCCAGCAAGGGCAGGTCAGAGAGAACATCAAGGAAAACTGGAAACCACTGCCTGCTGATGGGTGGGGCATGGGGCCAAATTGATACTTCAGGTACAGATTTAAGGGTAAAGATGAACTGGATCACTAGTACCAACTGCCCACCCCCAGGAGTGTTCCTGACTCCAGGAGGAACAGATTAGAATAAGCATCTGGAGTCACCAAAGAGACAGCGAGGGAGACAAGGGTCCCTGCTGTCTTTTACAGAGGAGAAACTGTTCCCTGAGACCTTGGACCACTGGCATTCCCAGGGAGAAAAACTCCTGCCCTAAGGAAACCAAGGGCTTCTCCAGTGGTTCAGCAGTAAAGAATCTGCCTGCAATGCAGAGATGTGGGTTCGATCTCTGGGCCAGGAAGATCCCCTGGAGGAGGGCATGGCAACCCACTCCAGTATTCTTGCCTGGAGAATCCCGTGGACAGAGAAGCCTGGCAGGCTACAGTCCATGGGGTCATAGAGAGTCGGACACGACTGAGCGACTGAGCATGCACACATGCACGCACAAGGAAACTAAACACAAAGAGGATGGAATCAATGAATGCCAGGCAAAAGGCTTTCATGTGTACCACGCATGAAGGCCCACAAGTGCACTGGGACCAGCCTGCTGTCCATCTGCTGCTCCTTCAAGGTCCTGAATGCCTGCCACGTGAGAGGACAGCGGGCTGAACACGACGGACAGCAGGAAGGCAGTTAGGAAGCTTGCTTGATATTTCAGGAGAGAGTAGACCCGAGCATGAAAAGCATAGTGATTGAGGTGGAGAGGGAAAAGTGAGCCTGGAGACAGACTCTGAACTCAGTCCTGTGATACAGAAGACATGAAAAAGGGAGTGGACTAGGGATTAGGAGGGCACAGTGATCTCAGAAAGGCAGTCCCAGCAGAAGAATGGAGCCTGGGGGCCAGGCTACAGGGAGCTAAAAAGTGTTGCCAGTGAGGCGAAGAAGCAGACTCAAAGTAGAGACTGGCTCTCTCAGAGGGCTTGGCTATGGAGAGAGAGCAGGAGATACTGCAAGAGTTGTGTCTGTGTGCATGGGGAAGATGATGGGGGAGACTTGGCAACATTTATAGGAGAAAAAGAGAAGCTGCAAAAAAGAAGGGTTGGGGACTTACGGGGCTTGGGGGCCCGTAGCCCTCAGGAGCCTGTGGTCTGGAGCACAGGAGAAAGGTGGGCAACACCCAGAGCCTGGAGGGTGGAATCAACATGGGGACAGAGAGACGCCTGCAGGTGTGGGGCCACGAAGCTGAGCAAGTTCATGTCTCATGCCTCCTATGTCTTGGAGAGGCCAGAGGCCAAGGCCTGCAGGGTAAAGGGTCTCGAGGAATGGCTGTCACAGGAAGTGGGAGACAGAGCTGACCAGTACCAATGCCTCCGCTGAGCCTGGATGTTGACAGAGCCCAGGGCTGAGGCTGTGAGTTGATGTCATCTCCCTGCTGCACCACGGGCTCAGGCAGAGTGGCAGTAAAGTTGAAAGGCAGCACTGATTCAAGGTGAGGGTCTGCCAGGGGACTGGGAGGGGACAGGACCAGGGGGACAGGGTGTCACAGGGGCTAGCTACGGAGAGCTGTGGTGGTGGAACTCGGGGTCTCCAAAGGCTAGAGAGGGAAGCCTGAGGAGATTCACAGAAAAAGGAAAACACTATATGTGCAAGGTCTGGGATTTTCAACAAGCAGGAAGGGCAGCCACAGTGTGAGAACAGGAAGAGAAAGGAAGGCCGTGGGCAGAGGGAACACATGTGCTGGGGGAGTACCCCAAAGGTGAGGCCTGGAAGCCCACCATCCTGCCTTCTGCACACCCGTCCCCAGACTCACCCACCACGGTGAGGTTGACCTGGGCCTGCCTGCTGCCCAGTTTGTTCTCCACCAGCAGGGTGTAGCAGCCACAGTGCTCCTGGCACGCCGCCCGGATGGTGAGCTTGCTGCCCTGCTCGCTGTTCTCCACCTTGATGTGCTCGCTGTCCTGGATCTGGGGGCAGAGAGTGGGCCAGGCGCTGGAGACTTGAGCCAGAAAGGAAGGGGGCTCCAAGCCACGCCCCACACCCCCTAAGGGATGCAGCTGGATAGTGGTGTGGGGCTGGTCCTGTCTGCACCCTGGGCTTCCCGCTCAGGGCCCCTTCTCCTGCATTCAAAGCCAAGCTGCTCTGATGGGGCCCAGATCTGAGCAGGAAGGAAGGGTGCTGAGCAGTGTCTGGGGGTTGGGAATAAGCTATGTCTTCACTTGCTGCCCTAGACTGGAAACGAGGAACATCCCAGCCCGCTCCACTGCTCTGGGATGGGAGGGTGGGAGAACATATTTGATCAAAGTCACGTACAAAGCCCACCCAGAGGGTTCTGACCTCCTCTGTGCTGTCAAATACCAATACCGATCACATGTGGCTACTCAAATTTTAGTTGAATGGAAAATAACCCAAATGTCCATTAATGAATGAACAAATAAAACACGGTACATCCAGATAACGGAATATTATTTGGCCATAAAAATGGACGGAGTACTGCTGGTTCATGTTACAGTATGGATATGCCCTGAAAATATTATGCTAAGTTAAAAAAAAAAACCCAGACACAAAAGAACACATATAATTCCATTTATGAGAAATGCCCAGAATAGGCAAATCCTTAGAGACAGAAAATAGGTTAGGGTAACCAGAGTCTGGGGGAAGGGAAGAAATGACTGCTAATGGATCTGGGCTTTCCTTTTGAGGTGATAAAAATGTTCTGGAATTAGAAAATTGTTATAGTTACACAACCTTGTGAATATATGTACACTTTAAAAGGGTGAATTTCCTGATGTGTGAACTCTATCTTTACAAAACTGTTATAACCATTTTTAACTAACTGAAATGTAAAATTCAGTTTCTCAATTGCAGTAGTCACATTTCACAAGCTCAATAGCCACATGAATTTAGTGGCTACCATACTGGATAACAGATACAGAACAATTACATCACTACAGAAAGTTCTGTTGGATGGAGCTGGGACTCGGCTAAATGTCTCTGAAGAGGGTTAAGATTTGCATCTCACTTCAGACATCACTAACCCAGACAAAACCCACTTTGGGAGAAGGCCAGCTTCTCTTCTTGTCTTTTGAGAACAACCCTTCTTTCCTCCCCAGTACAAGCCTCCCACCTCTTGGCCTTAGGACAGTTTGAATGGGTTAGGAATGAAGCAACAGAGGCTTCAAGAAGTCATCACACCTTCTGTGGAGTTCCAGACCCAGGGCCAGCCCGCCATTCTAGCATGTGGGTACACATTGCCAGTGTGGGACTGGAGGAATGGATAAGCTCCTTAAGCTCCTTTAAAAGGAACCAGTTATTTGGAAATTTAAACATTTTCCCATAGGACTGTTCTTATAAATGATAGTTAGATTTCTGGGTCAGGAAGCCAAAATTCTGTTTAACGTACAAGTCAGATTCTCAAATACTCAGACGCACTTTTATCTCTCCAGCACATGGTAAGTCTAAGTGGTTGCCACAGATAGGGCTCAGTAAGCTGGCACAGAATCACAGAAAGCTCAGGGGTCTGAGAGATCATTCAGGTCACTGGTTTGATTTTCCTGACTCCGAGAAGAATTCTAGGCAGAGATATCAAAATCAGGTGGGAGCCATGGGTGGTTTGTTCTATTATGTCCTTCATACTCTATCACACAAATTGTCTATAAAACAGGCATTCTTGCCAGGTGCTGAAGAAAAGGTTATTAAGAGCTCAAATTTGGTGGGTGGGTGATGGTGGTGAGGGGCTCTCCCATGTCTAAGGCCCCCTTGATGAACAGTGATGCTGCCTCCATCACAGCGTTTCTCATTCCCTCTGGCCCAGAGTTGCTCTGGAAGTTGTGCGGGTTACTCTTGGGCCACTGCCCTCCGGGACTGACCTGCTTTCGGAACTTCATCCAGGTACAGGTGATGGGCTGGGTGCCGGTCACCTTACCAAACAGCTCCACAGACTCTCCTGCTCGCACCTTCTGGTCCTCAGGAAACTGGATGATCTGAGGCGGCATGGCTGGGGGAGGACAAGAGGGAGAGTGAGCTCGAGGAAGAAGGAGCCGCAAATGTTCTGATACCATCTGACGCTTCTGGTCACGCTGGTCTGTGTCTCCTCTCTCACCTTCTGGAGCCTTCAGGGTGAGACTGAGGGCAGTGACCTCTGCTCCACATACTTAGGCTGACGGACCTGCTAGTTCTGTTGGTCTCTTGATCCTGATTCCAACAGAAGTGACCGATACAGCATGACTCTCTGCTGGTTGGTTGCTCTGGTATTTGTGATTTCCCCTAAGTTTTTGAATCTTATATCTTAACTCCTTTCTTAACTATGTAGTGCCTTGCCATCTAACATCCAGGTCACTCTAGCTAACAGGCTCAAACTGGTTCACATCCTCAAATGTCTTTCCATGGAAAACAGACAGTGCTTCCTATGACAGGGACCTACAGAGCAGACCATGAGAACAGCACAAAGTGGATCATTTCCACAAGGGCATACTGGAGGACAGAGGGGTGAGCAGGCTTTATGCCAGGACAGAAGGAGAAAAGGCAAGTAGTGAAGAGGGTGGAGGACCCAGACTTGCAGAAACTCAGGGAAAATTCAGCCTAACTATTGCAGAGCTTGAATCCGGGGTGGGGGTGTGGTCTCCTGGGACCACAGCCCCAGTGATCAGTCTAGCAGAGCAAAGGGAAAACCCCTCACGGCAGATGACTCCCTTGTCCCTAAATGCTGCTGCGACCAATTACCTGCCTTCGGAGGTGTCTTGGGGGCAGGCTTCTTTTTCACAGTTGCATCACCTGAAAAAAAGACATTCACAGGTTATTTTCTGTGTTTTCACAAGGGTCCTAAGTCCTGGGAAGGGCGCCGTCTTACCCTCTGGCCCCTCATCCAGACAGAGACCTCACTTGAATATGCCTTTGGAGACCTTGCAGACTCACATGGACAACCTCACGAGCAAATGAATATCCCTTCTCGGGGGGCCTCCGGAGGGATCCCTGGAACCTCCATAGAGATAAACACTTCAAAAATGCTTAAGTGTCCATTCTCCATTTCAGTGAGGATAACCCCAAACTCACTAACTCTTCTCTTACCCTAACTTTCAGGAAACTCATAAAGGAAATTATGTCAGATAAACTGGCTAAATTTAGTCCTTGGTGTGGATCCAAGGGTCTCAGCCTTCCTTTTTGTAACAGACTATGGATTGGTGGCTTTTATTTATTTAACGTTTGTTGAATGGATCAGTGAGTGAATGAACAAACGAATGAACCAATCAATGGTCCCCTCCATTCTTAAGGCTACACTCTCCAAATAACTCACATAAGAAAAATGACCCAAACAGACCAGTTTTGCAACACAAAACTATTCACTGGTCTAAGTAGTAATACAGTGATCATGCAAAGATATTCTCAACTATCTTCATGGCTTATTTTCATATTTCTTTCAGGTCTTTGTTCAAAAGTTATCTAACCTACTTATCCAAATGAAAACCTGCATTCACACAAACATTTGTATATGAATGTTTGTAGTGGGTATATTTGTGATTGTCCAAAACTAGAAGTTATCCAATTGCCCTTCAACTGGAGAATGGATGAATGTGGTACATCCATACGAGGAAATACCACTCACTCACCAACAAAAAGGAACAAACTTCTGATACACACAACATGATGAATCTCAATGATTCATCCTTCTCTTCCACTAAGAGAAGAGAAAGGCTATGTACTGTATAATTCTGTTTGTAGGCCATTTTAGAAAAGGCAAAACTATAGGGACAGAGAAAAGGTGGGTGTAGGAGGGGTTGACTACTGAGGGGCACAAGGACATGTTTTAAGGTGTAGAGCCATATCTTGGTCATGGTTGTAGTTACAAGACTATAAACATTTGTCAAGAGCTGTGCAATAGAACCGGTGAACTCTATTGTGTATAAAATTATACCATAATATGAAAAATGGGAAAGAGTTGCTTAATCAATGAGATCCTCCTGAACCACTCTACATCAAATAGCTGTGGTTTTATAAGATATTGTCCTTATTTTTAAGAAGAATATAGGTGTAGAGGATACCATATGTGAAACTTACTTTCAAACTGCTCATAAAAAATAATGTGTATGTATGTACATGTGTATATGTTTGTGAAGAGGTAGAAGGAAAGAGAAGTGAAAAACAGAGAAGGAAAGAGAATATATGATAAAGCAAACATGATAAAACATCAGTATTTGGAGAATGTGAGTGAAGGGTCTACAAGGATTATTTGTACTAAGTAGTACAACTTTTCTCCAGTTCTGAAATTTCAAAATAAAAGTTAAACAGAAAGTTAAACAATGTTTTATCCCATCAACATGATGTAGTTGTTCAAATGAGGGAGAAAGAGAGAGCAGCGTCTGGTGAGGAGATGGCTGGAAGGTGGGATACAAAACAGAGTGGACCTGAAAGATAATCTTTAAAAAAATTTTTTTTTTCTTCATGGTAGCACATTTGTTGCTAACTGACATTTCCAGGCATAATCTTATTTATTTAACTAGACTGTGTGGCATGCAGGACTTTAGTTCTCCTACCAGGGATCAATCCCTTGCCCCCTACAGTGGAAACAGAGTCTTTGCCATTGGACTGCCAGGGAAGTCCCTTGTGATGATCTGACTTGAAGAGAAGAGTCCCATTGATTAGGAACAGAGTGTCTCAGAGTAGAGAGCCATGTTTATGATGTTTGGTGGAAGATCAGCAGGATGATGTTTGGTGGGAGGTAGCTGGAGCACAGGGCTGATTTCAGAGAGCAGTGGCATAAAGGTGGTGGGACAATTTAAGAAGATAGAAAAATTCTGCCCCTCAGTCACACTCGTCACATTTCAAGTGCTCATAGCCATACATGGTTAGTGGCTTCTATTGTGCAGATAGAGAGCATTGCAATCATCACAGAAAAATTCTATTGGACAGTTCTAGTCTAGAATGAATGTGCGAGTTAGGTCTTTGTTCTGAGTAACAGGGAATCCTGACTCAAACAAGAGTCCAGCTAGTCTAGAGGACCTCTGGAGGTCTTTCCAATTCCAGGGCATGAGAAAATCCAATTAGGAGGCTATTGCCATACTCTTAGAAGAAACTGATCCAGGTCTGGCCTTGGTAAAGGCTGCAGAAAATAAAATACAAATATGAGATGGAAGAAAACTTAAAAGATTTTAAGGGCTAAACAAGAGACAGGAACAAAGATTCCTCAGGGATTTCTTGCTTGAAATAAATGGGAAAAATTTTATTG
This sequence comes from Cervus canadensis, assembly GCF_019320065.1. Taxonomy (NCBI): domain Eukaryota; kingdom Metazoa; phylum Chordata; class Mammalia; order Artiodactyla; family Cervidae; genus Cervus; species Cervus canadensis. The sequence goes on from NC_057392.1 coordinate 44,541,948, forward strand.
ATGCAATATGGAATTTGGGAGTGAAAGATGAGGAGTTTGGCTTGGTCTAAGAGAATGTGGTTGATAAAAGGGTTTAAGCAGTATATAGGCTAGAAGTCCAGGATCAGAATTCTAGAAAGAGTTGGTAGAAGCTGAAAGAGAAAGATTACAGGATCAAACATGCAATCATTAATGGGAACTGTGAGGATGGGTCAGTTCTTTGGGGGAAAAGTACAGTGAAAGGTGAAAAAGGGTCAGGATCTTATCTGAGGTGATGCCACTAGTAAGGAGCTGGCATGAGGCAGATGGGCTATGGAGGGACTGTCCCTGTGACCCAGGATGGAGGACGAAGGGCACCAAGAAGGTACGACCAACATCGGGTGATGCGTGGGCAGGAGATGCACCACCACCTCCAGTTTGAGAGGGCAGGACATGGGTTAGAAGTTGCTCTAGAGGAGATTCTCAAGAAAACAGGTAGTAAGCCAACTAATCCATCAAGAATTCCCGAGATGAGAGGGACACAGAGAGACAGGGTGACAGAAGAGGGAATGTCAAGCTAAGGTTTCTTCCACAGTGAGAGAGAAGAATCCAGATGTGAGAGCAGAAGACTAGGACTAGGTGAGAGAAAGAGCCCAGAGATACTAGTAGGCAAATGCCCCCGGGCACTCCCAGACCCCTCAGGAGTGGGCACCAGATGGGGTACAGAACCCGCAGCATGAACTGAGCCATGAAGCCCCTGCCCACCTGCACCCAGGGCAGATGGGAAGGGAGAAGGCACAGCTGGAAGACAGCGGCCCTTCTGGGAAGGAAAAGGGGGTTCCTCCCAGAGCCAGGAGCAGGAGAGTGTGGAGGGCTGCTGTTTTGGGTTGAGCTGCGCCACCACCCCCCAATTCATATGTTGAAGCCCTAAACCCCCAGTACCTCAGAATATGACTATATTTGGAAACAGGAACTTCAAAGAGGTGATTAAATTAAAAGGAGGCTGCTAGGGTGGGCCTTAATCCAAATGGAATGGTGTCCTTATAAGAAGAGAAAATTTGGGCCCATGGAGAGACACCAGGAAGACACGTACAGAGTAAAGGCCATGTGAGGACACGGCCAGAAGACTGCCCCCTGCAGGCTAAGGGGATAGAGGCCTCAGGAGAAACCAAACCTGCCGACACCCGACCTCAGGCTTCTAGCCTCCAGAACTGTGAGACAACAGAGTGCTGATGTTGAGGCCGCCCAGTCTGTGCACACTGATGGAACTGGGGAGAAGCTCTGGGGGCAGGGTGCCCGCCTCTGGAGACGTGGGTGAGGAGTTAATAAAGAGGTAAAGATGGCATAGAGTAAAAGCAATGACTCCGAAGTTCCCCCTATTCAGTCTTGGGGCCTGTGGGTAAACTTATATGGCCAGAAGCAGAGCCTGAGCTAATATCTATCTTTCTGTGTTACAGTTAAATATGGTTGAAGGCCAAAGTTTTCTGGTTGTTCAATAAATTTGGAGCATCTCCTGTTTGAATTCATTAGCATCTGAAACTGATTTGGTTCCCATCAGTCACAGCTATTTTAAATGTTAACAATGTTCTGTATCCTATTCTATACATGTTTTAGAGGCCCATCTGCTGAAATCCATTAATTGTGTTCTGGGCTTAGGAGAACATGATTAATGGACTAGAAAGCAGAGTCACTGGATTCTAACACCTGATTTCTTGAAGACAACTGGACTCAGCAAGCTGAGTTTCTAATCCATGATGTCATCATCCTTTTTCTCACTGGATTCTTACCCCCAGCCAAACACAAGCAGGGCACTTCATACTGTTTCCATTTCATGAGAAAGGAGATGGATTTGAATAAAAGTCAGATGACTCGCTGGGTTCATAAAATGACACTTGGCTGAATTAGAAACAGGACTTAAGCCTTCTTTGCCCAGTGTGTGGCTGCTTTTCTCCTGTTCTCTCCTGACTCCCTTGAACACTCTCCCCCATCCTCAAATCAGGGCCTTAAAACCCTTCTCTGTCCCTTTGCAGAAACGCAATGGGCATAGGCTCTGACCCTGGACTTGGGTTCAAATACTGCCCCGTTACTCCCTAAGGGGTGTGACTTAAATCTTGCTATGTAACCTCTTGGAGCTTTAGTGTCCCCATTCAAAGAATGTGGGGAGAATAAATAAAATTTGTTGTAAAGGATTAAGCTATGTTGTAAAGAAGATAATATAGCATAAAGTGCACATTCTAACACCAGTTCTTACCCGCCCCCTGCCTCCACCCATTCTCCTTTCTTCCCCAAACAGATCTCTTCCCCAAACAGAAAGTACAGAGGACTTCTCTGTACTTCCCTTCATCTGTTTAGTCCCTGCACTGCCGGTCAGGTCAGCTTTATACCTCCATGAGCTCTCTCCTGCCGCGCCTGGAGCTCCTTCCCCAATTCAGGGCCTCACTACAGGTAAAATTCTCACTGGTCCAGATGCCCAAACTCTCAGTACCTCTTGGGTCACTAACCAGTTTCTTGTTGTCAGTCTTTTGTCCCCCACCCCCTACTCCAACATTCTAAACTTTCTGCACTAACCATTGTAAGAGAGGCATATCACAGAAATAGAAAAAGATATAACCATCTTTGCAAACCCCATGATGGCTTCTGGCCACAGGGCCCGTAAGGAGAACAGAGCATCCTCCCTCTCCTTGCCCAGGGTCTGTCCCTCTCCCAGACAGTCAGTCCCAGGCAGTATTCCTCTCCTGGTACAGCACTGCCCCCCAGACTCCCCAAACTAACCTAAACTCCTCTTTTTATCCCTCTTTTTGCTGTCCTCATTTTCCCTGGAGCCCAGACCTCTCTCCTGAGCCCACCCATACATCCCACTACCTGACACCATCTCCCCAGGCACATACTATAAACCCAACATCTGAAACCAAATGCAGTTCCTCTCCCCACACTGCTGCTCATCTCCATTTTCCCCAAGCCCCCCACCCACCACCCCCTGCCCATATCCAGTCACTGACTAACATCTTTCAATTTCATCAAAAAAAATAACTTCCTTGGTTCCTCTTTCCACATCCCCACTGTTACCATTCTAGGCCTAACTGTACCACCTCCTAGACCTGTGGTCCCCTGTCCCCACCCTAGGACATCCATCACTCTGTAGCCAAAGTGATCTTTGTCAAAAGCAAATCTGATGTCACTCCACTGTTTACACTTTTCCAGTGGCTGCCCATTGCCTCTTAGGGTCAAGTCCAACTCATCAGACAAGAGTTTCCGAGGTCTGTCCCCAGCTTTCATCTCCAGCCTTCTTTCTAACTCTTGGGGAACACCCTCACCCATGCCCTCTATGTTCAATGACAGTGGTTCTCAAAATTTAGCATGCCTAATAATCATCCAGGAGAATTACTAAAAACACAGATTCCTGACCTTCCTTGGGGTGTGGATGCTGCTGATCCCTGTGCCTTCTGGGGACACTGCTTTGTATACTACACTGAAGGCCTTTCAATTTCTACAATGCCAGGCTTTTGTTGTCAGCTCTTTGCTGACTCGTTCACACATCACAGCTGCCAGGTGGGTCCCATACCCCTCTGAGGTGGTTTGATCAGCAGTTGTCACAGGGCAAGGCAACTGCGGAAACCTGCCCCCAGTGCGCATATACCCTGCAAGTTCCCTGAGGGCAAGCACAGGGCCATCACGCTCATCTTCTGTATCCCCAGTACCTCGCTCAGTACCTGGAACAGGCTAGAAAATACCTCTTAAAGGAACGAGTGGAATCCCCGGGGAACTCTGCTAACATGGAATTTCCTGAGAACACTTAATCACAGCTCTGGACTCTGATGCTCAAAGATGAAGCCTGTTGGCTTGAATCCTTGTGCACCTTTCCATGAAAAGAAGAAGGCCCCTAGCTCTGTCACCAATTTAGATCAAAGTGGCCAGGTGCTGAGCCTTCCACCCCAGACAGAAGACTGAGTCTGGAAGAAGTGAAGCAGCTCGATAAAAACATCAAAATCAAAACACTGAATTTAGAAGCCTTCTGGGAAACCTGGAGCTGGACTGGAAAGGCTGGCTTCCAATTGTGTGGGTAAGGCATCTTTTGCTTTTGCCCCAGCCTGCCCACACCCAACTAGTCCTGGCCTCATGGACCTTCCTTCTGCCCTGGGAGGGAGGAGGTCAGCACCCCACAGGAGCTGCTCAATCTGAAGACACATGAGTCTGTCTCTCCAGTGAATCCACAGAGCAGAAAGATCAGAGTCAGCCATTGGGAGATATTTACAGAGCCCGAAGGTGGGTCCTATAGCTTCCAAAGGGTCTGAGATAATGAAGAGCCGGAGGAAACTGGGGAGGTAGCATCAATAGCCTTGGGTACAGGGAGGCCCATGGATCTTTGCCTCTCTGGGGACATTTCCCTTTTTAGGTAGCTAGCTAAAAATAGACATCAAACCCTTCACAATTCCCCAAATAAGCATTCACTTTCTGCCACAAGCTCCTGAAGGGGACACGGGTTGGGTGACATGTGAAGGGAGCACCCACCCTGTGGGCTGTGTCACAGCAGGGGGTGGTGGTGAGGATCTGGGGATGGGGCTAAATCTCACTGTCCTGCACTGGGGCAGGCTCAGAGGGCTCCAGGGGGCTTTAAACAGCACCCCCAACCCTGTCCCTCTCCACCCCCACCCCCAACCCCACACACATCAGGCTCTTTCCAGCCCCTCCTTACAAAGGGGCTTGTGGAAAAACATTTGTCATTTTCCCAGAATGAACATCTCTGGGCAAATTTCCTGTACACATTCCCTCACAGCGAAGGCCGTCACATAAGATTCCAGAGGAACACTGATCCTCTTGTTACTGTAAACACCCAGCCCCAGGCCCCCGGGACACAGAACATTGGGATGGTTGTGAAAGAGACAGCCCACAAGGCCAGGACAGCAGCGCCAGCGTCGTCTGACTGGCATCCTCCAGGCCATCCCTGGGAGGACCCATCCTGCCATTGAACTGGCTCGTGGGAGACGATCGAAGAGCGGGGAAGTAGATGGACCCAGCAGCCCAAGGGTGGAAGCACAGCTCCACACGCACAGTGTGCTGGAGGGCGGTGTGAGCACCAAGACCAACGCTTTGGTTGGGAGTAACCAGGAGTTGGCTCAGCTTTCAAAGACATTCATGAAAATAACCCCGCTTCTCTCCCAGGGTCCCACAACTTTCCCTGTCGAGCAAGTCTTGATTTCAAGTCTTCACCTCTCCAGCATTTCTTTCTAGCCCTTTGACTCCTGGAGAGCATATTGAAAAGGAAGATGGGATCCTGGAGAAACCCTTCAAGATAATTGGACATTGCTTTTAATACCCAAAGATGCTTTCAAGGTGACCGACTTTTGGTTTCAGGGAGAGACACATTCAGGAGACCAAGGCAAAGACATCTAAGAGCATCATAATCTGGGAGAGTAGTGAGAGAGGTCAAAGGGACTGGTAAGAGAGGTGAAGCTCAGGCCAAGACCAGGCATAAAACACAAGGGGTGTTCCACCTTCACCGTCTCCAGATCCCAGGAACATGGGAACTGATGAATATACTTCAAAAGGGAAATACTTACTAAATCCCTACTCCAGACCAGCCACTGAAATTTCAGAGATGGACAGGCCTTGGTTCCTGTTTCCTAATTGTAAATGTGCCCTATGGATGTTTCTGTCTTTTCTAAAAGATCATCAGCTTTACAGACTGACAGGAGGAATCCCTGGGCCTATTATCACAGTGCCCCTCTGTATTTTCTTTTTCTTTTTGGCCACACTACATAGCAAGTTGGATCCATGTGGGATCTTAGTTCCTAGACCAGGGATTGAACCTGAGCCCCCTGTGTTGGAAGCTCAGAGTCTTAATCACTGGATTCCGCCTCTCTGTATTTTTCTCAAGCCATTCCTTAAGCCCCAGCAATGTCTCTTTCACACAAAACTCCAGTCAGATCCCTTCCAGCTGGAACACCCTAAACCTGGACTCCATGCATACAGCCTCCCTCCTGTATGGATGTCTCTGCTGCTGTGTGTTCACACTTGCTGGAGTTTCCACCTTCCACACACCAGATGACGTGAAGGGCTTTAGCCAACCCTGCATCACTCCAAAGAAAAGCATTCTACTGAATGACCTGATGTCAGAGCTAGAAAAGACCTGGGGTCAGTTGGAGAAAGTCCCCACTTGACACTGTAGAGGGAGAAGGGGCTTTGACCACAGTCAAGGCCACATTCCACTAGATGCAGAATCAAGACCTTCATTCCCTGCCCTCCACCCCAAGCGCTGTCTGGCGGTGGCTTGTGCCTGAGTGCTGGCCCAGCAGGGGGCACACACAGTAAAGGGGCATCTGGAGGCCCGACAAGGAAGGGTGCTGCTGCCTGCCACGTCCCCACACCCCCACAGGTGGAAGATGCTTTTCCCTCAGCCCACACTTCTCTCCTGTTCCTTCTTCAAATGTGGGAGATGAGCCACTTTGGGCTGGAGGTGTGCATAAAGTTTTCCAGGACTGCAGACGCTACATTCCCATCAAGAGAGGGAAAAGCAGCCAGAAAGAAGAATGGACAATTGACAAAAGTCAAATATGGGACTGTGGGTTAGACGGTATAAGTTCAATGTTAGATGTCCTGATTTTAAGAGAAGATACACAATAAAACATTTAGAGGTTAAGGGCATGATGTCTATTTGTAAGCAGTATATATATTTGTCTTTATATGAAAGTGAAAGTCGCTCAGTCTTGTCCGACTCTTCGCAACCCCATGGACTATACAGGGGGAATTCTCCAGGCCATAATACTGGAGTGGGTAGCCATTCCCTTCTCCAGGGGATCTTCCTAATCCAGGGGTCAAACCCAGGTCTCCCACATTGCAGGCAGATTCTTTACCAGCTGAACCATGAGGGAAATCCATCTCTATATGGTGAATGGTGAATATGTATGAACAGATATAGCATACAAATGGTATTATACATATAGAGGGAAGTCTTCCCTCATGGCTCAGATGGTAAAGCGTCTGCTTACAATGCAGGAGACCCGGGTTCAATCCCTGGGTCAGGAAGATCTCCTGGAGAAGGAAATGGCAACCCACTCCAGTATTCTTGCCTGGGAAATCCCATGAATGGAGAAGCCTGGTAGGCTATGGTCCATGGGGTTGCAAAGAGTCGGACACAACTGAACAACTTCATACATATAGATATGAATATTTGATGAATGGCATATATATATATATATATATAATATATATATAAATGAGTTTATACATATAGAATGACAAAACAATAGGACAAAATGTAAATAATGGACAAATCTAAGTAAATGGTGTACAAGAATTTCTTATACTATTCTTGCACCTTTTCTGTAAATTTGAAATTATACCAGAATAAACTTATAAAAAAATTCCCACTGAGAGGCATGCAGAAAAGACCCTGACAGGTCTCAAGAACCAGGAAAGCATACCAGCTGTCACCTTTTTCTCCCTGCAGCTCTGATGGCAGTCAGACCTCTGTCCCCCTGGAGGACAGTACCTCCACTGTATGGACAGCACAAGGATGGCCCTGAGATTGTGGAAGGCACAGAGTGGTGTGGGAGGAATGTGGATCAAGGTTGCCCTCACAGTGCCCACATCTTACCATCTGTGAGACTCTGGGCAGGACAGTATAGTTCTCTAAGACTCGGTTTTGCTCATCTATAAAGTGGGAACAACTAATACAATTAGCTCAGTGGAATGAGACTTGTCTGAAGCAATACAGACTGAGTGTCTAAGATGATGCCTGCTACATAGGTGCTCAAGAAAACTCTTGTTTTGTGTGATGGGCAGATCATTGAATCCGAGGCCCTTGTGATGAAGAAATGCACTTGTGCATTTCTCCCTCCAGTCTTTCCTCAATAAAAGGAATGTTATTCCTCATCAACCAAACCACATTTCTCTCCTCCTTCGTAACCTGGCTCACCATCTCCCTCATTCAGAAATCTTCCCACACGTCCCAAATCTGACCCCCTCCTCACTTCCATACTTGTGAGCTGGTGTCCAGCAGGTTAACTTGTACTTTCACCAGTTTTCTCTCATCCAGCCCCTTGGATTTGGGCAAATCAGCCTGGCTTTTTCCTCACATTCCCCAGAGCTTGGCTCCAGTGGTGGCCCCAGGGGCTCTTAGGCAATGTGTGGACGATGACCATCCAATCTCATACCTGACAGCTCTTCACAGGACCAAACATTCAAGCTGGGGAGGGGAGGCCACCAGACAAGGATCTGGCCACCATCTGTTTGATAAGGAAACCACTCAGCTTTCCCTTGGTCACTAGAGGAAAGATGTATTTCCTGGTTACATTAGGTACTTTCCAGTCCTTGACAAAAACGAATACACATACACAGCCAGACCACTCAATGACATGAGAATCTGGGCTTTATCATGGAATCAGAAATGTCTGGGACAGAGGATGGCAATGCTAAGAGAATAAGACAAGTTGAAGGGGTGCACAGACTGCATAATTCCACTTCTGTGGGAAAAAAATTCAACTGATATATTTGCATGTGTATATGAGAATATTTATAAAAGAGTAATTGTGAATATATTTAAGGAGGTGAGTGGAATTAGGGGTAAGATGAAAGAAGGTTTTCATGTACTGGGTAAACTGTACTATTCAAAATGTTTAAAGAAGAAGACATGCATATTTAATGTATGTAATTAAAAAATAATACAAATTATCCCCCAAAGCGAGAAAAGAACTCAGGTTGCAGACCTGAAAGACACCCCCTTCATTTCCTGTCTCCAGGCAGCTACCTTTTCAGGAATCTCCTGGGAAGGAAGCCCCAAGGTGGTGTACAGGTACCCAGGGAACTTGCAGGTTTCTGAAGGAATCACCCTGTTAATGCTCTCAGCATCCCAGGGGGTGATGGCTGGGGTAACGAGGGGGTCAGCAAAGAGATTCAATGTGGCCATTACCATACATGGAGACATACACTTCCATCCTTTTGGGAGTAAGACATCTGTCTGTGACTCCAACTTGAAGGCTTTTCTACACAGAGTGAGATTTCCCTTCAGCAGACAAGCAGTGTTGGCTGGAGTTAATGCCAGTCACAGATGTGTGTGTCTGCTAGGGAGACAAAGCACTTTCAGCCAGCCCTGCCCCACCTTTCAAGCAGCACTGCCTGCTGAGCCCCGTTCCCTGCGCCCTCTGCAGGGGAAAGAACCATGGGGTTCAGCCTCTACCACAGAGCATCTTGCTCCCTCCGTAAAGGCGGGTGCTAGAATACACAAGGACCTGAGACTGAGGAGCCCCCAGGTGGTTCCACATTTAAGGGAGGCAGTAGAGAAGACCTGCTTCTGCTTTCTCAAGACCAGAGATGCAAGGGCACCGGGCTTCCCTCTGGAGCAGCTGCTCTCCAGCCTGACTGGCAGCACCTTGGAATGGCCCAGGAGCTGAAACAAATACTGAAGCTGTCCACCACCGGAGGAGGTACTGATCCAATGAGTCTGGGGTAGAGCAGGTGGCAGCGTTTTTAAATGGTCCCTAGGTGAATCTAATATGTAGCTAGGGTTTCGAGCCCCTTCCCTAGAAGCGCATGATGACAACCCGACCAGGGTTTTCTGAAGACTTCTCCAGGGCAACAAACCCTCGAGGCTGCTCGCTGTCTCCAGCTTGTGTTTCTCTTTCACAACTCTCCTCCCACTCCATCTCCCTTCCCTGGGGATCTCATTGGAATGGATGTGCCAGGGCGGAGGACAGGAGACTGCTGACTTCCCAGCTGGAACCCCAGGGATCCCTGCTTCTGCCCCCAGGAGGGAAGAACAATCACTCAGACCCAGTTCACTGCCAGTTGTGCTCTTCTAAGAGCCCACATCTCTCCTGCTGATTTGCTCCCATAACTAACAGCACAGGCCCAAGAAATCCTTTCAGAAGATAAAATCACTAACCCGTTCTCACCGGGTTTTTTAAAAGAATTGTTTCTGCATTTCCAACAACTTTGGATACTCCCGGGTAGTTAGACATCCATGAGAAATTATCACTCCAGTTCGGTTGGCACAGCATACTGCAGGCTGAGTGGGGCTGCCCCTGACAGCCTGGCTGGTATGTGCATGAGGAACCCAAGCTCCTCACTGGGGAGGGAAATATGTTGCTTTGATGAGATGTGAATAAAACTAAGTTCCAGAACACTGCCTTGTAATGGAAAAGCGGAGGCAGCCTGTGAATTACCCTCGCTTGCTTCCCTTGTTAGCACAAGTATTCAGGAGTTTGTCTTGTCTTTTGCTCTTTAAAACACAGAAAGAGTGTGTTGGGGATGTCCAGGAAACCCCACACCTCCTGTTAACACTGGAGCTTTTAAGGCAAAGTTCTAACAAAATTAGACAGTAATTCATCAGTAGGAGAAGCCAGAGCTGCCTTATGATCTTTGTGGACTCTAAGCACCGTTGCCTTTCAGGGCCCCGGAAGATCCCCTGGAGAAGGAAATGGCAATCCACTCCAGTACTCTTGCCTGGAAAATTCCATGGACTGAGGAGCCTGGTAGGCTACAGTCCCTGGGGTCGCAAAGAGTACTAAGAGACTTCACTTTCACTTTCACTTTCATTCATTAAAGAAAAAAAATATATATGTATATATGTAAGTTACATTTTATAACTGCGTTGGTATAAAGATGAATATTAATATTAAAGATTAAAACATCTTCTTTGATCTAAGAGTTAATTTTTTCCTAATTTTATAAGATATTAAAACATTTTTGTGGGCCTGTAAAAGCACCCCCATAAGATGAGGGGGTCCTGGAGGAGCCGAGATCCAAAAACAGGGAGAAAGCCGTGCAGAGTCTCAGAAAAAGCCCCATTCCTGCTCAGCTGTTTAGACCACAGCTGATTCCAAAAGATGTGGGTAAGGCCCTTCTGCGAATAGGTCACGGCACCATCATCCTGAAAGGCGCACCCCTGAGTTGGTCCCATGACCTTACGAAGTAGGAGGGAGGATGAGACAGACGTGTCACCGTGACACAGGGAAGGAGACAGCCTTCTGGCAGAAGTGGGTGCTGAGTACTACGGGGGCTCACAGGAGAGAAGAGCTCCTTTCAGGCAGGGCAAGGACAAACTCAGGGATGAGACGGCTTTTCCATGGGAGTCTGTCTGAAGACAGAGACACCCAAGCAAAGGCATGATGGGAGGAGCACACGGATGGCTGGAGCACGCAGAGGAACTCAGCTTGCCTTGAGGATAAAACAGGAGAAAGGAGCCGGGGGGCGGGGCAGCACTCAGAAGGAAAGGCTGAGGTGCGATGTCAGAAGGGGTGTGCATGTGTGGCAGGTGTGCCAGGGCGGCCACCTGGAGAGGTTCACTCGTACGGGGCTGGTGGGCTCTGCGGGTGACTGGGCACTCCAGCTGGGATTGATCTGGTCAGAGCCCCCCCTGGAGAAGGTGCAACCGGCAGGAAAGACAGCTGAGAGAGACTAGGGGATGGTCTCCCAGGGGTCAGGTGGGGCCTGAGTGGGGCTCACAGAGGACATGGATGTCCTTAGGCCTGAAGACATGGGAGGGGTGAAGAAGGGTCACCAGGAGCTCAGGGGGTACCAGGGTGAGGACAGAGGCCAGGCTCTGCGGAGCACGGGCAAGGCAGTGGCGGCCCTTGGTTCTGGGCTCGCCTGGAAGAGTTGAACAGGTACTTACTCTCTGTTCCCAGCACTGGAGGAAGAGAGCTCTTTGGCCTCCGGGCTTTCATCTCCGGGGCCTTGGCATTCTCGCTGGCGGGGGCATCTGGAACTAAATGGGAACAACAAACATGAGTCGGCAGCCACCCAGGGAAAGAAGCAGAAGAAACATTGCAATAAAAATTCCCAGCTCCACCACCACCATGATAGTCCTCCCCAACCTGCTCCACTCGGAGGGCCCTTCGTGCTGTGGGGCAGATGGCACCTGGGTTGGCATCAAGAGCACCAAAGAAGGAGCAATTGTGCCACCAGGCCTTATACATCAAGTGCAGAGCACAGTCCCCCTGAAGAAGGATGGACAGACTACCCTGGGAGCTGGTGAGCACTTCCACCTCTGCTGTGGGTGCGGGCCAGCAGAATCACATCAGCAGGGCCCTCTGCTCACACAGGCCCCACCTTTCCCTTCACTGGGTCTTAACCCACTTGGGCTAAACATTCTGGACTTCCAGAAGCCTGCTCTGTGCAGAGAGTTCTCTTAAACCGAGGAAGCAGGGCGCAGGATGGTTGCCCTTGGGCTCATGATCTGGAGGGGTCTTGAGGCCTCCGTTTTCTCTAACTCCCTTGGAACAAGAGCACTGACAATCAGACCTCCAGATCAGATGGAGGCCTCTGAGCAGGCAGTTGGCATGCCTCACTCGCTCTGGACTGAACCATGGGCCTGTCATGGGGATTTCTGCATCCTCCCCAAAGTGAACTCAGTGGAACCCCGCAGTGGTAGCCTCTGGGCAGAGCTGAAATGCTACACGACTCCTCAGGCCTGTCCTCCACTCTCCTTCACGTTCATGCCAAGTGTGGATGATGCCAGGGGTAGCCCTCCCTTGGCAGCAGGGTGTCAACTACAAACTGGCACTTGCCATGGGCTCTTGCCATCTACCTCCACAAAGATTCAATAATGTGCTGCTGACCTCCAATACCTCCTGAAAGGAGTTCAGAGTGGAAAGCAGAACTGAGGCACTCTGTGCTCTGGGAGGGCAGGGTGTAGAAAACTGGCAGGATACATCTTCAGATAAACATATTTTCAGGAGCAAATTTTAGGAGCCCAATTCTTGTATCTCCTCATATCTAGAAAAACACTAAAATCCTTCATAGTGATGACTGTTTCTGGTGACTAGCACAAGCTTCACAAGACTAGCAGAAACCTTCTGGAAAAAATATGTGTTTGATTGCATGTATTCACCCTTCACCAAAATTTCATATATACTTACCTTTCCACCCCATCTCTTTGGAGTAGTTTTTCAGAGCTATCTGAGGTGCTGTCTCTTGGGTTATAGTCCTCATTTTGCCCTAAATAAAGCTTAACTTGCAACTCTCACATTGTGCTTTTTTTTGTTTTTATTTTTAAATTGCCAAGGGTAACACAGTGCTGGGCTGGGCTGAGTGGAAAAGGAAAAGGCCCTCACTGGGCCTTGAAGAGACCAGACTGGAGCAAGTTGCAGGGAAACTGCCCGCGGAACAGGATAAGAAGGAGCTGGCTGTGCCGCTATCACTAGATTCCAGCATTTTCCCCACAAGGAACTCCCTTCAGAGACTGTGCTAGGAGGGAGCCTCCCCCACTCAGAGCCCCTTCCTGTGCATCCTCTTCCTGCCCCTGAAGAGGAAGTACTAGGGAGAAAGGAGGGGGTGGGACTTTCCAGCTGAGGCTTGGCCACATTCCTGTGGCTTGGCTGGTGAGGAAGGGCCATCTCCCTGTCCCTCCTCCAGAGTGGGGCAATCCTGGCTGCTAACACGTGCTCTCCGCTAGACTGGACACTAGGGGCTCTGGCGGGTGGTCACATAAGCACAGAACTAGGAGCTGGGCATGTACACTCCCCCAGCATGCAGACTCAGTGCTACTCTCAGGATGCATTGCTTCTTCTAGATGGCATTGGATTCCTCTCCTGCTCTAGTATGTGGGTCTGTCCCTATATATTCCATTATACCAGTAGGCTTCCCTCCTAACCCAAGGCCGGCCCACTCTTTGTTAGCTGGGTAATCCAGGAATCCCTCTGCCCTGCTGCCATTCCCAGCTGCGTGTTATCCTTTGCCGCCTTCCGTAAGAGCCAAAAAGCCCCAGATGATGAGTCAGGGCCCCCGCCATCTGTAGCGACATGGTCTGTGTCCTGTCTCCTCAGTGGGCTGCCCCCACACTGGTCTCCGTGTGGACACGGATGAAAGAGCAGGAAGTGCCATGGGGAAGGGATGATTTCATTTTCTCTTATTGAGTATTCTCCCGGGACATAGTGGTCATTGTCATCTACAGAAAAATCCTCAGTACATATTTATCAACCTTTGGTTCTCAACCTTGGCTGCCCATTAGAAGCACCTGTACCTTGGTATCGCACTCCCCAGATCCCAACTTGATTGGTCTGGGTGGGGGGGCTAGGTGTCAATAATATGCTGCCAGGCTGAAAACTGCTAGTCTCTCTCCTCAGGTGGGTGGATATGTGGGTGAGCGCAGAGGTAGGGGCGGGTCTCAGGGACTACTGCTAGAGTCAGGAAAACCTGTCCATGCTTCCCTTGACATTTATGGATGAGGCTGCCATAAACCAAGGTCATGAGATGAGTCTAGTTTCCCTTGTCTAAGGCCCTCCCTTCTTCCCTTCCTTCCAGACCAGCATTGACAGCACCAATAACAATTCAAAGAAAGGCACACCCAGACATTTCTTTGTTTTCCCCCCTTTTAAGGAAGAGGAGGTAAGGACAGAGTAGGTACACACAGTCCTCTTTTCCTTGGCATCAGCACTCTTCTCGCCATCTTTTTCCCAGTGAGTTCCAGGGCATCAGAGGAGGGAGGTAAAGAAGGATCAAGACTTTTTATTTTAGTGATGGGGAGACTGAGGCCCAAGCAAGCAAAGGATGAGAGGCCCAGTCTCCCTGAGTGCCTGAACAAAGGCAGACAGGGACTGAGATTCCTTCTCTCCTCGTGGGGTTGTGGTGGGCTTTGCTTCTGAGCACCATTAGAGTCAGGAAGGAGAGAGGAGGGCTCTAGTTCTGCCTTTGTCATCAGCAATCCTGGGATCATGCTCCGGGTCTCTATTTCCACATTTGTACAAAGGAAATGACACTTATTTTCTCTGCCTTGCAGCACTGCAAGACTCTAGGGAAAGAAGGCATGCAACGGCGATCATTTACCTATTCATTCACTCCTCCTGTTTGCCACATTGCCTGGCCTCCTTCCCAAATCCACTTTAAAATCTTCCCCCTTCAGAAAGCCTTCCCGGAGGCCCTGCTGTATGTTTCCTGCCCCGCATCCGTCCTCAGAGCATGGGTGACTGCTTTACAGTGACTTGTGAGCCTGGCGGGCTACAGTCCATGGGGTCGCCAAGAGTCAGACACGACTGTCTTGTGCTTTGAGTTTTGTTTGTAGAGGTTCCCTGGACTTATCTTTCCATCTGGCCCTGGCCCTCAACTTTCACTGTCAAACCAGGCACTCCCGCAGATGTGGAGCACTGCAGGGGTGGGAGGAGCCCCCTCTTTCCTCTGCAGCGCCCCCGCCCCCTTGGGGGTTGTGCCTGCACCACAAGCCATTAACTGTCAGTCTGTCCATGAGAACCACAGCAAGGAGTGGGTTGGGAGGACCATGTGCTTAATCAGAACCAGCTTTGTGCTCACACGGCTGCCCAGGGGATAAAAATAATAGTTATAAAAGTTTAAGAGCAGCATGTATTTTCTGTCTATTTTAATCAGCTTGTGATGAAACTGAACTCCATTTCTAGATCTGGGCCCCAGAGCTCGAAGTCCTTTGCTGGCCTGCTTGTGCCCCCAAAGAAGCACGGGGGAGGAAGGTGGTGGTGTGGGGAGATAGGGGGCCTCGACATAGAGAGGAATACACATCCTTATATGGACAATGCCTCACCCCTTCCACTCCTGGGCTAGCTCCGGGCTCAGGCTCTACCGCAGCCTTTCTCCTTCTATTTCCCCTAAGAGAGGTCACTCCAGAGCTGCAACTCTCAGTAGGGGGAACGATGTCTTGGGAGGCTTCTGGGAGGTTTCTGAGCTTACAGGAGCCCCCAGAATGGGTAGGGCAGCGGGGCTAGCCTCTCTCTCTCTGCCCCAGAGCAAGCAGCATGCTGGCAAGACTAGGGCAGAGAGGTCGGACCAGAATGAGCATCTTCCCAGCTCTGCAGGCTGGTGACCATGAGTCCTTGGGCGGTTCCTGATCTTCTTCACCAGGAAAATGAGAATAGCCACACCTCCCAGAGGAGGGGATGAGATGTGGAGTAACAGCTGGCATTTACTGGGTACTTAGTCCATGCCTGGGTGTCTGTGCTAAGTCGCTTCAGTCATGTCTGACTCTTTGAGACACCATGGACTGTAGCCCACCAGGCTCCTCTGCCCATGGGATTCTCTAGGCAAGAATACTGGAGTGGGTTGCCATGCCTTCCTCTAGGGGATCTTCCCAACCCAGGGACTGAACCCATGTCTCTTATGTCTCCTGCATTGGCAGGCAGGTTCTTTACCACTAGTGCCACCTGGGAAGTCCCAGTCCATGCCTGGTATGATGCTAAGTACTTTATACCCATGTTTCAGGTTGAACCATACGGTTTGCCAATATTCAGGTGCTTTTGACCTGCTAAAATGGTAATTTGATTTAGTTCAGCCTAATACACATTAGCTGCCTGAGTCGATATAAAGAACAAATGGGAGTGATAGCAGATCAAAGCCAAGAAAAGAAGAGTGGGTCAAAGTCAATTCAGCAATCAGAAGAGTTACCTGGCCATAGTGGCAGTGGACTGCAGCAGTTAGGAGCCAAGGCATAGGTTGTTAGCTGCATACACCACAAGTTAGGCTTGAAACTCCCTTCTCACAGTTACAAACCACCCCAAGTTGCCAAATCCAAAGACCAATGCTCAGGTTCATCTTATTCTACTTGGCAGAGGCATCTGACGTATTGACTTCCATCATCCTTCCTTGAGGAAATGATCACTCTCCGGCCTCTAGAACAACCCTCTCTCCTCGATTTCTTCCTGTCTCACGGCAGCCAGTCCTCTTGTCTCCTTTGCAGACCACTATCCTGCCCTGTTTCTCGTGTTGGGCTCTCTCCTTTTCTCTGCCATCCACATCCACCCCTAGGGACCCCACTTAATTTTAGGATATTCAATGGCCTCATGTAGCTGACTCCTCATATCCTGCCTCCAGCCCTGACTCCTGCCTCAACTCCAGATTCATCTAAATGTCAGCCAACGTGACAAGCCCCTTTGGATATCTTATGGATGTCTTATGGGCCCCTTAAATTTCACATACTTGACTCCGCCCCCACCCTACCCCCCACATTCTAACCTCAGTAGCTGGTACCACCGCTGACATGTGCTCTCTCACAAAAATTAAGGGTTACCTTTGACTTCCCTTTCTCTCCTTTTCCAGTTCCTCAGCAAATCCTAACAGCTGTGCTGTCAGAACATGATCAATCTGGTCATCTCCCACCTCTTCCATGGAGTCTAAGCTCCCTGGACATCGCGGCCACCTCGCACCTGCTCTCCTCGCCTCCTCCTGGGTCTGGTCATCACCTGAGGGATCCTTTACTATGTCCAATGTTGTCCCATCTCACTTAGAATAAAATCTGGTGTCCTGTTGCAGCCCACATGGCCTTGCAGGTCCTCAGCCTCATTTCCCACACTCTGCCCCTGGCCTGGTGCTCAGCCACGCTGGCCTCCTTTCCTCTCTTTCTGGGAGCGCCTGCTCACAACCTCAGCTCAGGGCTGAGCTTCCCACCCTTACTCTTCCTTCATACTGCTGAGACTCCTTCCCATACATCTTCAGGCCTCTGTTCAGACAGGCCTCACCCTCCCCATTGCCCCGTTTTGCTTTCTCCACAGCACGTGTCATCACCTGAAATTGTAGGACTTATCTGCTCGTCCGTGTTTTTGTCTCTCCTTCACTCCAGTGTAAAGGCTCTGAGACCAGGATCTTCTGTTTCATTCATTGCTCTGAACCCCAGCCCCAGGGTCACTGCCTGGCAGGGTGGGCACTGGCTGACATACTGGCTGAACGAATGCCCACTGGAACACTACCCCCCACCACACACACGCACCACCCTCCATGGTTGTGAAACCTCTGATCTCACAGGTGGCTGAGGCCCGAAGCCCTTGGCGGGGCAGCTGGGCAGGGTGGCTAGAGCTGCCCTGTCTTGGAGTTGGGGCCTACAAAGGGCTTTGCCTTCTCACCTCTCACCTGGGCCACTCACAGAGGTGCAGGACTTCCTAGCAAGAAAGGCTGTTAGTAAGGGAGACCTGGCTGTCTCAGACAGTGGAAACTTCAGTGTTATTCACTATACAGGGGCGCCACATAGTCCTGGAAAGGTGCAGACTTCAGAACCAGACACACCTGGATTCGAGTCCTGCCAGGGTAACTCATGCTGGGACTCCCTGAGCAGGGTGGCTTGGAGGGCCTGGGCTTTGGAATCAGAGACACTCAGGGACACAGCATCTCTTTGTACTGTCTGAGTAACTGGGGAAGCCTTCTGATCCTTACTGAACCTGGGTTTTCCCAATGAGAAGGATATCCTGCCCAATTGTTGCATAAACTAAAAATGCACAAGAGATTTTGGCCATGGCAGGCCTTGAAGCCCAGCCTTTTCTCCTCATTAGGGTTTTTCTGACAAATCCTTACCCACTTCAGGCTTCAGCTGCTTTCTGCAGTACAAGCTGACATGCCTGCTGCTACCTTGAATGGAATGGCAGCATGACCATAATCAAGACAGTGCACAGAGCACCCTTTTTCTTATGGAAACAACTGAAGCAGCAGGATTAAGAGCCAGATGTGCTGCGATTTAAAGGCTACCTCCCTCTGTCTCTACTGTAAGAGGGAGGCAGCAGTGTGGCTAATACAGAACAGCCAATGAGCCAAAGTCATTTTCATGAGGTCTTGAAATATATCATTCTATTGGCCACAGACATAGAGTCTAAGTAGTGTCCAGCACAGGCTACCTGAATGATAGTGAGTGACTGTCAGGGGCGAAGCCAGTCTGACATCAGTAGCAGCTGTGTTCCTCACCTCTAGTGGAGAGGGACCTTGCAGCCCCTTAGGAGGGATGCAAGACATGTCTTATCCAGAGATGTAGCGGGCAGCTGTAGATGGAGAAAAATGGAAGACCCTGCACAATGACTGGGCTTAAAAGTTGAGTCAAGGTTACTTCTTAGGGCAAGTGGTTCTTCACTCTATTTCAATTCATGACTTATTTTAAGAATATGGTTAAAAACCATGGACTCTATATTTTAAAAAATGCTCTAATCCACAAACACACACGAATTTGCCTATAACATCAAAGGGTGCATGGACCCATTGGGTACTACCACCAGGTACTATTGAGTAAGGGAGTGGGGAGAGCTGAGAGGATCAGGGGACAGAGCAGGACTCAAAGCCTATTCAGCTGAGAGAAGCGCAGTGGGAGAGATGCTGAAAGGGGGCCAGGGAGCAGCTCAGAAGTCTGCAGTCCTTTACCAAGGGCTCAGAGGTGGCTCCTGATGGAAAGATAAAGCTAAATGTGGCAAGAAAGCAACTCACATGCAGGACAAGAACATATCTCCATGTGTAGCAACAGGGAAAAGAAGGTGGGTGTGGAATATATATATATTTGAATATATATTTGAAAAAATATAAAACAAAACCCAGTTAACCTGGAGTCAGCCCTGTTATCTCAGCTGGTTTCCCTCTGATCCCTTTCCTAGCTCTTTTCCTAAGACCCAACTCCCAATCTGTAGTTTGAGGCCAAACCCTGCAAGGGCCCCTCCAAAGAAACCACAGATAAATTATGATGGTCAAGGTTCACGGAGACAGCAAGGGAGTCTATTAGTCTACTAAGGGAGTCTACTAAGGAGACCAACTTAGGGACAACAAAAGCGCCTTGAGTTGCAGAATGAATTCCCCAAACCTTTAAAAATATCCCCAAATATATTCTGTAAGGAAAAAGGAAATTTTACTTTGAAAACAAGTTTGGTTTTAAAAATAAACCATTTTGCTTTTTCTGGAAAAGGTGCTGACACTTTGCAGATAAGAATGAATTGCTGTCCTGCCTTCAGCTGGACATGTAAATAGGACCTAAAGAGGCCAGGGATTCCAAAAGCAGATAACCTCATCAGCAAGAGGGGCTTCCTTCTGAAATCATCATGGTTCCCAAGTGTGGGCTGTTAGAAACAGGCTTCTGAGGCCAAGTTTCCAGGAACACTATTCTGCAACACCTGTCTAGAAAGAAACAGGATCTGACCTGGGTGGGTGACAGGAGGAATCAGGAGCAGCAGCCCCTTTGCCTCAAAACACATGCTTCAAACCCACTTCTGAACTGACTGTACACTTCCACCCATAGAATCTGCTCCCTTGAACTCAGAACATCTGTGACAAACACATTCACAGAACTCCAGGGAGACACACACAGCATTTTACAAACTCAGGTTTACTATTGGCAACTGACAATTTAATTTGTGTTGCCATTGCGTGTGTGTGTTTAAAGACTTTGGTTGTTAAGACTCTCCTTCCTTTTCTCTCGCTCATTGTGTATCACGATCTTGGCTTTCATGATCAGGAAATCACATTACAATATCTAGAACAGAGACAACGATTCCACATCTTGTGAAACAGGTTAGAAGTTTAGAAGTCAAGTGATCGCGTTCACAGTCAGAGGAACAACAAAGCTGGTCTTCAAGATGCCTTATTTGGACACTAGCTTTTAACATGTCACTGATAGTTACTAACTAGGCATTTCAAAGGCAAGAAATTGTTTCCCCTAACTACCTTTGTAGGTCATTGCAGGAAAGTAACAAAATACTGAGAATGGGCCCTGGATTGTGAGTCCCAAGATGGGACTCTGGCCCTAGCTCGGCCCTAATAGAGCAGGAAACTTCATGAGGGACACTTTCCCTTCCCTGAATGGCCCAGTGTCCTGTCATATCAAGTGGAGGTGGTGGCCTAAACCATCTAATCTCCTTGCAAATGTAATTCTAACCTACGCAGAGAAGAGCAGGAGACTCACAAACACACCACCCGTGTGCCTTTAGGACAGATCCCCACAGGACTGGACTCGCCCCCTCCTCCCAGGAAGCTCCACTCAGACCTGGCAGGACTCTGCCCTCACGCCTCTCATCCCCTCCCTCTGTTACATTATGATTATTCCTCTCTAATCACAGAGGCAGGCCTGTCCCCCTACCCAAGGCCTCAGCCCCGACTCACCTCCTGGAAGAAGTGCCCCCACTTGGACCCCACTCTGCTCCCTCCTCACGGGTCTGCCCAGCCAGCACTGACACTTGTTTGTTTCAGCTTGTAAAACCCTATGTAGTCATTTTCCTGTGGGTGTGTCTTCTCTCCTTTCTCCTCCTGTCTTGTGTCCGGCTTCCTTGCCTGGCATGGGGGGCGGGGGTTAGGACCGGGAAGGGGGCCCACAAGGTGAGCAGCCCTCCTCCCAGCTGAGTGCAGGGCTGCAAGGCCACAAGGAGCCATCAAGCAGAGCTGCCACTTCCCTTCCTGTCTCATGTTGCAAAAGATGGTTTGTCACCCACGATGAGAATGCCTCTGGTAGGGATGGCAGGTGCAGGTCTGTTCAGGGATGGTGGGCGCTGAGAAGTGGGACTCCGTGTGGGGCTGTGGTGGGTGGGTACCACCTACCGTCCACGGTGACTTGGCAGGAGCACTCAGCCTGACCGGCACTGTTCTTGGCTACACACTTGTATAAGCCTCTGTCCTCAGGCAGTGCCTTCTCGATGGAGACGGAGCACAAGGAGCCTGTGAGGAGAAGGAAGAAGTGTTGAGTGGACCAGGTCTGAGCCCAACATCTGCCCGGCACTGGGAGTATCACAGTGAGTGAGCTTCACACAGGCATCCTCAGGAGCCCAGAAGTCAGAGGTCCCGTGGGAACCAACTCGCTCTCCTCATCAAAGCCCATGGATAACCCAGATGCAAAATAACTGATCCCTAAATACACCCAACCCCCGCTTCCAGCGAGTTCTCTCATAGAAATACACAATATCAAGGTAAGAAGAAGAGAGAGAAATAGCCCCTGCCCTTGGAGGGCAGTAGCACAATACAAGGGGCAGATGACCCAGGCCCTCGCACTGGACGTCACCAAGAGAGACAAGCTCAGGTCCCCAGACTGTGGTAGGGACAGAGGCAGGTGAGGACGCTCCACCAGCTTACCGCAATGATTCTGGGAATTCATTCTAGGAAAGGACGTTCTGAACAAACAGGTGAGTGGGGGAGGGCAGGAACCCCTGCCCAGCAGGGACACTGGCCTGTGGGCAGATCTGCTGGAAGGAGACAGAGACCAGCCAGGGACCCTGGAGCTGGCTTTTCAGGAATGGTATCTGCGCTGACACTCCTGGCTGATGAGGGGCCCTGGGCCGGGAGAGGGGCACTGCAGGGCTGCCTCCCCCAGGGGAGGGTCTTTTGGTCCCCTCCGAGAGGGATGGGACAGCTCTCTTTTCCACAGGTCTGCCCTTGCCCCAGCACGCCTCTTCCGGCCTGGTTGAAGGAAGGAAGGGTCAGGTTGGGTGTACACTCAGGAGTCTGGTCCTTGCCTACCCTGGCTCTCTCATCCCAGGGCTGGCTCCTTCTCTGAGGGACCCCTTTGGGGAGTTTCCCTGAGGGTGTGGGGAGAGACCACCTGAGGACTGGGCCTGCTGGGCCAGGCAGGGGGGCAGCAGTGCTCTCGCTCCTGCCCTCAGACACACACACAAGCCAGCAGCACGGCATCCTGCTCGAAGCTGCCCTGTTGTCATGGCAGCTGTCATCACATGAAGAAGAGGACACAGCTGGAGCCATGCGCATCCTGCCATCTAGAGCTCCGGCCACCTCCCTCTCCACCACACTGCCCGGCACAAGTCACTGGTCCTGAGCCGGCAGAGCTCTATGCATCCCAGGTGTGAATGTGCAGAGGCAGGGCCTTTGATCGAAAAAGTACCTGTGCCCCCATCAGACAGACACACAGACTTGACCAACAAATACAAGGACACTCGGAGAGAGGAAGGGTGACGTCAGTTCTGCACAGAGAATCTTACCAAGGCTGGAGGAGAAAGCAAGATAGAAGCGTTGTTTATTTCCTGGCACCTGGGTGAAGTCTTCAACAGGGAAACCTCAGTTCCACCAACTCCCTGGGTCAGGATGGCTGATCTGCACCCCCTCCCCCCTATACCCTCATTTAGACCCCATTCTTCAGCAGGGCCTCCCTGCACTCTCCTATGGGGTATAGCAATGCCTCAGGGTCTCTGTCCCCTGTGGTCAATTTGCAGAAACTGCAACAGAAAGGATTTAGGCTGGATTTTTAGGAATTCTGTCATGAAAGTGAGAACTATGAGGCACAGAAATCAGGGAATGAGAGAAACTATCTTCTAGAGAGAGAAGTTTCCATTCATCCGAGAGGCAGGGGCATGAGAAGATGACCTCTGGCCTCCAAACTTGAGGCTTAGAAAACACGGACCCCATCCTGCCATTTTTCCTCAGTCTGAGGCTAAGGCCCACTCCCAATGAACCTCCTGGTCGAATCTCTGACTGTCTCTCAGCTTCAGTCCCCCAGCTGCCTTAAGCCTTAAACCAAAATGGCACAAAACAGTAGTGAGACCCCAGAAGAGGTGGAACATGTAGACCAGAGCCCTCGTCCTTCACGGTGGGGGCTGGGGTGGGAGGTGGGGGGATGGGTGGGATATCATAAAGGCAGCTTTTCCAAGTTGCTCAGAGCCTAGACCCCTGGCCATGTGTGTGGGTTGGGGGAGGGCCCCCGGCAGGCTTGGAGGCTGGGCTAGCCCAGATTGAAGAATCTGGTATTTCCTGTGGGACAGCTTATTCCTGACCTCCAGAAGAAAAACCGTTTCCCAGAGTTTTTTTGAGAAGCCTCAGTCTGGTGGGGAATTTTGAGAAGGTGAGGGGGATGGGAACCAGCGATCCAATGAATGGCTCAGCTAGAACCCTCCTTGGGAGAGCCCCTCAAGGTCACAGAGTCTGAAGGCCCCCTCCCGCCATCCTGCCTGTGTTCTGAGTGTGGGGAGAGGGGAGGTGGGGTGTGTGAGGTGGAGGGAGTGGTCCCAAGCCCCAGAGGCTCTGATGAGGCTGTTCTCTGTGTCAGTGCCCCGGCTCATCAGGACAGGGCTACTCAGCTCTGGGTCATCTCTTCGGGGACAAGGCCATCTTGAAGCACCCCCAGCCATAGACAGGCCTCTTCTATGCCCTGAGTTCACCTCCCAAGGCCATTACTAAACACGTGCCTCTCTCCCACCCTAGCTGTTGGAGGGCAGTGCCTGTGACTATTGCGAATGTTTTTTCCTGAGCCTGGAACACTGTCAGTTAAAAAAAAAAAATCATTCTGAGAATGACCAAGGCATATTTCTGGAACAGGTGATCTGGTAGGATCTATGTAAGAAAAAGTCATGAACGCTTAATCGAACATAACTCACCCTTGAAAGAGATAATACGGTTTCTAAAATGGAAAGAAATTCTTAACTCAGAATTCTTCAAGTGGATTATGCATCCAATGAAATGGGCTGGAATACCGCCTTACACATAGTAAGTGTGGTGTAGATCCTTGTGTTTTGTGGGATGGACTTACATAGGTTTTGAAAAAGCCTTTGCAAGATCCCACACTAATGGCAATAAAAAATGAATCACCCATTGACAACACAACGAAAATGAATTCTCATTAATAGATGAGGAGAAATGTTTGCTGGGGGAAGAAACCTGGCCTGGGGACAGAAAATAAGGCATAAAGATGAAAGAAATTCTCAGCAGCAGCACAGAGCTCCCTGTCTGGCCACCGGCCTCCCAGTCCTGGGCCAAGGCCTGAGCAGCTCAGCTGCAGGTCCAGAAGAGCCTGGTGAGGCCACCCTGCAGGCCCAAGGGCAGGCCCAGTTGCTGTAAGTGAGCACCGTCTGCCCTGTAGCTCTGGGAGATGCAGGAAAAGCAAGGACACTTCCACGAGTCCCTCCAAGAATGCAGTCAATTCAATTGACTGTCACCATACCTCTTCTGCTCTCTTGGCACTAGATGGAGTGAACATAATCATGTTCTGTGGGGCCCATGGGCTATGAGCCCTATTCAAGCTACAGAGTTCAGAGAAGCTCCCCCTGAAACCTATAAACAGTATCCACTAGCAGCAGGTCACAGATGTGCACACTGATGGCGGGAGAGCACAAGGGTCTGCCATGGCCAAAGGCCTGGGGACCACAGTCTGGGAGCGAGGCTTGGAGGAAGTGAACCCTGATCTTAGTCGAGGGAAGAGAGCACGGTTCAGTGCAGTGGAGCGAGAAGGGTGCTGAGTCAGGGAGGCGGGGGTCGAGAGGATACTCAGTGGGGTGTGAAGGATGGAGAAACCCACTTAGCAACCCCCTTCTCCCTACAAACACCTCAAAATGCCAGCTTCCTTATTTCCACTGATGCCATCACTACAACTCAGTCACCCCCTCACAGACACTCAGTGGTCCTGAACCCCCTCCTCTTCCTTACCAAACCCCTGCTCCCTCAACCCCGTTCCAACCTAGGCACCAGGTTCTGTTGACTCTGCCCTTGCTTCTTAAACTGGTCATTTCCTGTCTGTGGCCATGGCTACCTTGCTAGTCCAGGCCTCACCATGTTTCTCCCCAACCTCTTCAGGATGCCCTTTCCTTGTCTTTGGGCACAGAATCAATCAAAGCCCCTAAATCCCAGCTTTGTATCTATCACTCCCCTTCCCAACTCTTACAGGGCTCCTACTGTCTTTAGAATTGAGTTCTTCAGCATGGTAGAGGATGGAATGGACCTCACCTCCCTCTCCAGCCTAGAGGATGCTGGCAGCGGGGAGCCGGCCTCCTCGGCTGCTGTCCATGCTCATATCTGGGAAGCCCACACCCTCCCTGCTGGGAGCCCTGCCTGCCTCCACGCTTCAGATCAAGGTCCAGCCCTTTCACCACCAGCCTCTCCCTGTGGCCCAGCACTCAGCTCCCTCTCGTCCTACTCATCACCGGCACTTAGCTGGAAGAGGTTTATCACTGTGTGCGTGTGTCCTCCCTTCCAGGTCTATTGAGAAAAGATTCACTCACACCTCTCAGAGGCCCTACTCCTTGCAGTGGGGTTTGTGGAAGCGGTCACTGACAAGGCCTTACCCCAGGCTTTCTCCTGGGTGTATGTTTGACCTGGGCTCCTAAAGATTTGGAGAATGAAGCGCTAGAGAAGGGATGGTGGACAGAGTGCAGTTGCTGCTTTGAGATCAAGCCCTCTCCCTACCTTGGCAAGGCAGCAGGCCCGTTCCAAGGTCGGCTTTCTCCACTGCAGTGAAAACACCAAAACTCACCAGCCCAGAGCCCACCACCAGTCTTCCAGCCTCTTGACAACTGTTGACAATGTCGAGGAATGAACAGCCATTAGCCTTTTCCCTTCATAGGCAACGCTCTTGAGGAAGTTGATCAGGGAAGGACCAGCATGCTGACATGCTGACAAGAATTATAATAACTAAGATGTGATGGAGCAGAGTGGTCTAGGCACTGGAACTCAACTGCCTATATTCCAAGACCAGCTCTGTTACTAATTAGCTGTGCAACCTCTGGCAAAGCCGTTAACTTCTCTGTTACAAGGGCAGTATATTGGTTACGAGGATTAAATGAGTGAAAAGAATAAGATGCCTAGGTCAGTGTCTGGCACGTGGTGTTCAATGAATGCAAGCTATTCTTATTTTTCAAAGAGGAATTACAAATATTTAGAATATTTTTAAAGGTTGGACTTGGGGCTATCTCTATAATCCTGTCCCCTCACCAAACTTCTCCTTGTGCTGGCCTTTTAAAATCATTTCTTCTTCTTCAGCTTTGGACCTAAACTGTCCACCTGAGGTGGTGTCTGTGGGAGGCAATACTGGAGTAGCCAGTGTAAAAGGCTCTCGGTGCCCAGGAGATATGACCCACCCTGCACCCTGGGTATGAGCAGCCTGTGCCTAAGGGCTTGGGGGTGTGTCTGAGACCAGGGCTGAGGTCTGCTTTCACTGCTTCATCCAGTGAATTGTTTATAAGCAGCTCTTGGTGGCTCTGCAGTTTCTACGTAGGTCCCAGAACAGCTGTACGGCTGTGGATGTTGTCCTCAGCTGTGCCAACCTCGGCTTCCCTAAGGGTGGTGCAGCCATGCCCCTCACTGTGAGCAGACCTTTGGGACCACACCTGTCCCCAGGATGGCAGCAGCTTGCTTTCCGTCGTGCTCTGAGAGGTCACCACAGGATAAGATGGGAAATACTCCTGGTCAAGGTTTCGAGTTGGTTTTATGCCTACACTTTGCAACCAGGACAGGCTGACAGAGGTGGCAGGGAAGGCTTGGCATCCACTGCTCTGGACATTTCAGACCATCATGGTGATCCCCCAGGCCCTCCTGTGTGTGGACGGCCAGAATGAGCAGAGACAGGGGGATGGATGAGATGACTTCTGGAGGCCCCTACCAAACTGAGGATTTTCACATGGAAAAGCTATCATGTCAACACAGTGGAAAATAAACCCTTTTCCTCTCTCTGGGCCAGTCTCCCCTTTACTCCTTCAGCAGTTAGATTCAAAACGCTCAGCCAGCCCAGATTTGCTGTCAGAGTGGCAGAGTGAAGAGAGAAACTCCATCGTGAGCTGAGAGGGATAATGCTATCTTCAAGTACTTCATTAGGGTTTTAAAGAGGAAGGAAGGAAGCCAGATGAAGGGTGAGGGAGGGGGTGGAGAGGGGTGCTGTCAGAGGATAGGAGGAGGGCAGTGCAGCCAGGGGAGTGCTTCTGTCTCAGCTGATCAGGATTTGACAGGAATTGTCCTCCCGGGCCTCTGCGGTGGCCACCCTCTACTCCCCAAGGGTAAAGTGTCGCTTCCCAGGGAGCCATGTACCCTGCCCTGTCCAGGGCCACCAGCCTCAGCCTTGAGTTCAGGCCAGACTCTATTCCAGTGCTGGCCACGAGAGTGGGATGTGGGAAGCCTGCTATCCTTGGAGCTCTCGTTCAGGACTGGAATTTATGAAAACATTTCAAACCAAATGGAGGGGTCAGGGAAAAGACCCTTTCACTCCCATCTCTTCTCTAGGTATAAACTGGCCCATCTGAGAATTCCAAATGCTGAAAGGCCCCAGATGGCAGGATTTATGCACCACCCCCCTTCTCTCCACAACCCAAGAATGTGAAATACCAGCAAACAAGCCTCATCCAAATTAGGAAGTGAGTGGCTCTGTCCGCCTGGCTGCTTCCCCTTCAGGTCCCTTTAAACCCACAGTGTTATCAAGACTCAAGTTGTTGTTGACCTCAAATCACATCCCATCACTACAAACCCTGCCCTGAACCAAAAATGCTGCTTCAAAGGCAGCTCTCAGCCCCAAGCCCCCGGCCAGTCCCAGCCCTAGTGCCCCCATGTCCAAGCCTGTGATTGGAGCCCTCTCTGGGCCAGAGATGGGGTATCAGCCCAGACCCAGGGCTCCTCTGAGGAGCCACGCCTAGGGGTGCCATGAGGGGGCTCTGCCAGACAGATGCTGAGGTCTGGGAATGTGCCCTAGGACCAGACTCCCGCCCCTGACTTCCAGCAGTGTGTGCCCCAGGTCCTGGGCAGGCACTGAGCCTGTGAGTGAAGGGCACAGAAAGCGGCCCTTCCCATCCAGCCCTGGGCTATGAGCATTGTCAACAAGCAGGGCTCTGGGAGCGGACAGTGACTAGGACAGGGTTTCCCTTCCTCCCCGCCCCAGCCATTTTACCTTCTTGGGAGAGGACGATGAACTTGGTGGTCTTGAGTGTCTTTCCATTCAGTGTCCAAGTGATGGTGGCCGGGGGGTCAGAGGACACTTGGCACCGGAGCAGCAGCTTCTGACCCTCTGCCACGCGGAGATCCTGCAGCTTCTCCTTGAAGGTCGGGGCTGTCCCTTGGCTCTCTGGTCTCTTTTCACTATCTGTGGGCCCTGCATGGCCCTTCTTGCAGTTCACATCATTCTTAACCTCCTTCTTAAGTTCTTCTTGCCCAGTGGATTTTGGGATTTCAGCTGGCTTGGCATTGCCCAAGGGTTTGGGGGCCTCAGCTGGCTTGGCGTTATCCAAGGGTTTAGGGGTCTCAGCTGGCTTGGCGTTGCCCACAGATTTGGGGGTCTCAGCTGGCTTGACGTTACTCAAGGGTTTGGGGGTCTCAGCTGGCTTGGCGTTGCCCACAGGTTTGAGGGTCTCAGCTGGCTTGGCGTTGCCCACAGGTTTGAGGGTCTCGGCTGGCTTGGCATTGCCCACAGGTTTGAGGGTCTCGGCTGGCTTGGCATTGCCCACAGGTTTGGGGGTCTCAGCTGGCTTGACATTACCCAAAGGTTTGGGGGTCTCGGCTGGCTTGACATTACCCAAGGGTTTGGGGGTCTCAGCTGGCTTGATGTTACCCAAGGGTTTGGGGGTCTCAGCTGGCTTGAAATTACCCAAAGGTTTGGCGGTCTCAGCTGGCTTGGTGCTGCCCAAGGATTTGGGGGTCTCAGCTGGCTTGACGTTACCCAGGGGTTTGGGGGTCTCAGCTGGCTTGGTGCTGCCCAAGGGTTTGGGGGTCTCAGCTGGCTTGGTGCTGCCCAAGGGTTTGGGGGTCTCAGCTGGCTTGGTGCTGCCCAAGGGTTTGGGGGTCTCAGCTGGCTTGGTGCTGCCCAAGGGTTTGGGGGTCTCAGCTGGCTTGGTGCTGCCCAAGGGTTTAGGGGTCTCAGCTGGCTTGATGTTACTCAAGGGTTTGGGTGTCTCTGCTGGCTTGGTGCTGCCCAAGGGTTTAGGGGTCTCTGCTGGCTTGGTGCTGCCCAAGGGTTTGGGGGCATCGGCCAGCTTGGCGTTGCCAACAGGTTTCAGGAACCCTGAAGGTTGGGCATTGCCCACAGGCTTGGGACCTTCTGCTGCCTTGGCATTCAAGGCCTCAGTGTTATCGCTACCATTCTCTGTTGGTAATTTTTTCTTACTGCCCAACACCGAGCGAAAATCTGGGGTGGCAGGTTTTGGAGGGGGTACCTTCTCAGGCACAGGGGTCTTGGGAGTCCCCTTCTTGGCCAGGACAGAGCGGAAGTCCACCTGCTGGGGGCCATGCACCTTCCTCTCCTCCTCTGACAGGGTCTTTGGCTTCACTTGCCGCTGCAGGTTGGCGCGGAAATCCATCTGCTCAGCCGGGATCTCCTTCAGGTCCTCTTCAGACAAGGTCTTTGTACTCACCTTCTTGCCCAGGAGGTCGCGGAAGTCCAGCTGCTCAGCCGGGATCTCCTTCAGGTCCTCTTCAGACAAGGTCTTGGTGCTCACCTTCTTGCCCAGGAGGTCGCGGAAGTCCAGCTGCTCCACCTCCTGCTGGCGAACGGCCTCCTCCGTGTGCTGCCGTGTCTCCACGCGCCTCTTGAGCACCCCACGCACGTCCTCGCCGTCGTCGTCCGCGGGGGCACCCTGGCCTCTCGCCGCCGGCCAGCCAGGCCTCAGGCTCCCGTAGCCGGCACCACCACCACCACCATCAGCACCAGCTCCTCGGCCACAGAGGCCCTCGCAGCTGGCAGGCTCCCTCCCCCTGCGACCAGTGAAGGGAAAAAGGAAAGTAGCAGGAGGAAAAGGGGCCGGGTAAGAAAGAGACGTCAGGGAGAGCAAATCCCCGAGGGAGGGAGGGAGGGCGGAGGAAAGGGGAGGCCAGGGGGGCTGGCCAGGCCGTGTTTATAGAAGGGAACTTTGGTGAGAGGCGCTTGCTTGCTTAGTTGGTTTGTTACATCGGTAATGACTTCAGTAGCCTTATAAGGGTGTGTGCAAAAAAAAAAAAGAAAAAAATTTACCCCCCCCTCCCTCCCTCATTCCCCTTCCAGTCTCTCTGTCTTGGCTCGGGCAGCCTCAGCTAGAGGATACAAACAATCTGGGGCTGCTGAGCTGGGCCTGCTGGGACCAGGAGGAAGGTGGGTGGATAGTGGCACGGGGCCTGGCCTGGCAACCCCCCGGGGGACACTCACCGCAGGACCGCTCTGGCTGGGCTGCTCTGTAGCATCAGGGACACCTGGCAACTGCATTGGCCAACACGGTTCCTGAAGAATTCAAAGGATCAATACAGATTAAGGGGCTTTCTGGGCCAAGGGCCTGCCTAGTCTAGGGCGGTAGGGAGGGCAGGGCAGGCAGGACCTGGTTGGCTCCAGGGAAGAGGGGACCATGGACTGAGCTGTGACCCTAACACACCTACACCAGACCTAGGTTTAGGGCAGGGCCCTCCCCGACTTTAGTCACCCTTTATCTTTCCAGCTCTTGCTTAAAAAGGAAAAAAAAAAAAAAAGAATCAGCTAAGGTACGCATCCAGAAATAGGAATACTTTTATGTAAGTATATTATAAAAATAATACAATCGGCACTCAGTCAAGGAAGAGTAAAGACTAAAGCTGCTGAGAGCTGTGATGGAGCTGCTTGGTCTAGATTGTGCGGCCCCACTAACCTTGTGCAGTGACCCTGAGTCTCATTCCATGCCCCCTGAATACTGGGGTGGTTATTCCTTCTCCTCACAAGGTGCCCCCATCTGCTGGGTCCCCTCCAGCTGCTTGTGAAATGAAAACACCCTCTAATCCCTAAAGTGACCCTTTTTCTTCTTGTCACAGAGAGGGCTCAGGATTCTTTAGCCCAGTGTTAACACTGTCCGTGACCAGCTGGGGAAAGGGGCTCGGGAAAGGGGCTGCACCATACCCATGCTGTGCTGGGCTTACAGCAGATCAGCCGTCAGATCCCGCAAGGCTGCCATCTGCTGGCAGGTCTGGGCTCTGACCAGCCCAAGAAGGTGCTGCTCAGATGGGGGGAAGCGGTGGAGGCAGATCTGATAGTCAAAGGCTGCTAATAACCATGTTTTATGTAGCACACTCCATCTTTCATGACTCACAGCCACTGTGTTTCTTGTTCCCACAACAGCCCAGTGAGGTTCACAGCATTCTTGTGCCCATTGTAAAGGGAAGGAGGGGAGGCCCAGGGTTTCCAGGATGCAGTGTTGGTCTCTTGGGTGACTGATTTCCTGCACTTGTCCATATCATGTGCACTTCAGGGGCTGGCACCTGCACCAGGTCCTACCGTAGACCTAATCCATCTCATATATTCCATCTCACTTACTCATGACAGATCTGTGAGGCTGGTGTCAGCAACAGTTTTTACAGGTGAGGAAAATGAGGCTTATAAAGGTTAAGTAACTTTGCCTAAACTCACAGAGCTGGCTAGTAGGGAAAAGGGTTGGAACCTGACTTGTAATTTTCCCATCCCACCCTACAGTGCTCTTCAGTACAAATCTATCCCAGGACATGTGTGTGTTTGTGTGTGTCTATGTGTATATGTGTATATCGACCACATGTACATGGGATCTACCTGATGGGCACCTGTACCTGCCAGTCCATGATTGGGAACGTGTATATGTTACCCCCACATGGACAGAGAGCTGAGCACATGTTCCTGTGGCTCTGCCAATGCACTCAAGCAATTACCTTGCTTTGCGTGGCCTCCCTCCCAATGCAGGGCCAGCTCCAGGTCAGGCACCAGCAGCCCATGGTGTGGCAGATGATTCTTGAGGGTCCCGGGGGTCACTATTCGCTCCTCGACACTGCGAACCCACTTGATAGAGGAGAGGTTGGCCTTTCATGCTCCCTAACCTTCTCTCATCTGCTGGGTACCTGCTGGTTACCTTCCTCAATGCTTGGGCTCTAGGGGGCACAGATTCAAGGTTCAGGCACCCCGCTGTGGGCAATGTGAGTGCCCAGGGTACTCCTTTGCTCCACAGACAGCACTTAGGTGCCTTCTCAGCACCAGGCTCTGGGAAGGCTCAGGCCCTCAGAGCATCCTGGGAGCTCAGCAGGATGAGCAGGATGAGGAGGATCAGCAGGATGAAAACTAACAGGGCTTGGGAGACCCGCAGAATAGCCATGGGGGTCACTTGTAGCTGAGGCCTCGCCCCTGAGCACCCTGCTTCTTCCAGGTTGCTGGCTAGTAGGGCCCATTCTGTTCCCACTTCTCTTGTAAGCACAGGGTGCAGGGTCTGGGGTGGGCACGGAGCATGAGGACAGGGTGCCCCAGGGCTGTGTTTTCCAGGGCGCCCTTTTCAACATCTCCTCTGCTGGGTTTCCTCCTGTCACAAATAGAACATAGCCCAGATGCAAATTTAGGGGCAGATGTTGACCACATGGCCATGCTTCACCCCAGCCAAGCCCCTCGGAGGCTTTCAACGGTCGGGTGCCCTGACCCCTGAGCTGAAGTGAGCGCTAGCTCCCCACGGGGGAAGCTGGCAAGGGCTTCTGTTGTTTTCTATTACCTGCCTTGAAGAAGGGGGTGCAGGCAGCCTGCTGCCTCATGCGGGGGCACCCAGACAGTCTGAAGTGGCAGTATTGGGAATACTACAGCAGTCCCACTGAAGAGATCATCTCTTGGCATGATCTCGGGGTCACTATATCTACAGCCACAAACCGAAATCTCTGCTAGACTCTTCTTTTAACTTTGCATTTTGTATCTGAGCATAGCCAATTAATAATGTTGTCATAGTTTCAGGTGGACAGCAAAGGGACTCAGCTATACATATACATATGTCCCTTCCCCAAACTCCCATCCCCTCCCATCTGGTCTGCCACACAGCATTGAGCCGACTTCCCTGTGCTATACAGTGGGTCCTTGTTGGTTATCCATTTTAAATATTCGGCTAGACTTTTAAGGCAAATCATGGGTTCATGTGGAAAGGTCAGAGAGGCCGGTTACCTGGGACCCATACCCAGATAACCTAAACAGCTGATCAGCCTCTTGGGGCCTCTTTGGTGTCGGCACAGACTCAGTTACAAAGTCAGGCCTGAGGCTGAGGCCCCAACCCCATGCCCAGCCCAGGTGCTGCCACAGAGGTATGGGGCTGTCACTCTGTAAGCGGCACCTTTTGCACCCAACAGAATCCTCTGTGTTCCCTAGCTCCTAAGCCCTGAGTCAGAAGCCCACTCTCTGGTTACAAAATCTTGGACCCTGCCCCACACTGAATCACCCACCCCTGGAATGGATTTTATATGCAAAATTAAAGAACTAATTTCCTGGGAAGTATCAATCTTTCAAATATTTCAGCTAGAATTTGGAGCTGATTTTTTTTTGACATTTCCCCTTTTAGTTCAGGAGAACTAGGGAAGGGCAGGGAAGGTAAGAATCAACCACCCGTATGTACCCCCAACTACGGCAGCAACAGACAGCACCTGTCCCACCCCCACCCTCAGCCCAGCTTCCTCCCAGTCTCTGTCCTTGAAAGGCATTCTGTCCTGAGTACAGGTCTGATTTCTCTCTAGGTCTGGGTCTGAGAAAAGTCAGAGGAGCCCCTGGCAGGCCTGGCACACACTCCCCTGGGCAATTTTCCATGGACTTGCCTCCTTACTGGGGAAAAAGCCAAGGCCAGGGAGCAGTCTCCCAAAGGAATGAGGAGACTGGACTCAGGGGAGAGAAGAGGGATGAGAGATGCACATTTGGGGACCCCAGTGTAATGTTCTGTCCCAGGTTTCCCAAGTTCCCAATGCACTAAAAAAGAATGGAGGAGCATCTGATTTAAAGACAGAGCCGAGGGTTCCAGTCTGGGCTCTGCTACTCACCTTTGGGTGGCCATGACCTTGAGGCCTCAGCTTCCCCCATTATTAAACAAGGAGGTGGTTCAATAACTTCTGAAGTCCCTTCCAGCTAAGACAGTCTAAGTTTTATGACTGTCCCCAGCTGGGCCCAGACAGTCTGCCTGCCGACCTCCCGGTGCAACCCTCCAGTCTGGCCTGGCGGGCTTCCCATAGCCTTGCTCTGCTCTTTCCTACCCGCTCACACTCAGGCTATCCAGTGAGACTTGTCTCATTTGTCTCAAAATCCCACAAAAGACTCATCTCTTCTAGGATGTCTAGCTTGAGTACATGAATACTGTCTGAAAGCACCGTTCCTTTCATACAGACAAGCTCTGTTCTAACACAGAATCAGTTTCCATTATTTGCGCTGGCCGAGAGGAAGAAACTATTTTCTCTCTATTTTGGAGGCAGATTGGTCTTCCTGATAATAACTAGTTCAGGAACAAGGCTAAGGCCATCGGTGTGTTCTGAGCATATTGCTGATGGTGATAGGATAATCAATTGGCCCACAACCATCTCATCAGCTGCCACGGATGTGGTATTACCTCAGGTGAGGTTTGCTGAGCCTTGCCAGTCAAGTAGAATTTCCTAGCAGATCCAAAGATGCCCAAGAAGTAATAAGCGGCTATTTTACTAAAACTGACCAACTATTAGGATGGTTTGTTATGCAGCAAAAGCTAACAATTCAAGTATAAAGCACATGCCCAGAAAGGACCCAAGTAGATGGAGCACATGCTAGGTTTTGTCCTTACTTAGAACAACGCTCCATCATGGCAGTAGCTTTGGCATATGGTTACAGAGCCTGTCTATAGCTCAGAGCCCTGAACACCGTGGGCTCAGTACAGGGAAATGATTGATCCAGGAGAGCAAGCCCTTTTTAAAGAGGCCAGGCACCTGAGCCAGAGCAGCCCAACCATCTTCAGGATGTGGCAAATCTGTTTGCAGAGTCGTGGTAAAGACAAGTGCTCTTCTTCAGTGCTAATACCAACCCTAGGGGCTGGTGTTCTGTCCCCATCAACCAAGGGTGGACAGGGAGTTTCAAGAATTAGAGCATTTTAAAGTTGGAAAAATATTTCTGGATCACATCCATTTAACAAATAGCTACCAAATGCTGACTACGGGCAGACAATGTTCTAAGCACTGGGAACACAGCAATGTGCCTTCATGGAGCTTACCTTCCCATGTTTCCTAGAAAGACCTTGAAAGGGAGGAGAAATGAATGGGGACAGTTAATGTCCCTGTAGTGGTTTTAAATGTCTACAAACTTTTTGATACTCCTCTCTCCAAGAGGAGAACTTAATTCCCCTTTGCTTGAATATGGGCTGTACTTACTGACTCATCTCTCATGGATATAGAATGTGGCAGAAGTAATGACTGCCGAAGAATGGTCATAGGAGACTGAACCTAGTTGTCTCCCTTGGACCCCCAGCTCTGGGGAAGCCAGCTGCAGTGTCATGAAGATGCTCAAACAGCCCTAGGGAGAGGTCCACACGGCCAGGAGCTGAGGCCTCCTGCCAACAGCCTTGTGAGTGAGTAAGCCATCACAGATGTGGACCCTCAAGCTTCAGTCGAGTCTTCAGAGGCAGTAGCCCCTGCTGACATCTTCATTGCAACCTTGTATAAAAGACTGAGGCAATACCCATACAAACTGTGAGAATATTATTGCTGTCTCAAGCTGCTAAGTATGAAGGTGAAAGATAACAAATAAATTCCTTTCATGGGACTTTCCAGGTGGCAATAGTGGTAAAGAACCCACCTGCCAATGCAGGAGACATTAGAGACCAGGTTTGACCCCTGGGTCGGGAAGATCCCCTGGAGGAGGAAATGGCAACTCATTCCAGTATTCCTGCCTGGAAAATCCCATGGACAGAGGAGCCTGGCAGGCTATAGTCCATGGCATCACAAAGAGTCAGACGTTACTGAAGCAACTTAGCACAGCGTATTCCCTTCACAATAGATAACGCTGCTTTCCCAATTTTAATCCATTTTTCCTCAGTCATATTCTTCATATACCAAATAATGGGAGGAACAAAGCCAGGATGTAATAAGATGGAGGACTCTGGGGAATTGAGCTCAGAGGGGAAGGCTCTCAATGAACCTCTGTTGTCCTGAGATGGAAGAACAAAAGCTTGTCAGCAGCACCAAGCCTGCTCTTTCTTTTCCCTGAAGCCCAGCCCCACATTCTTCTGTGGCTCCTCTGGCTTCCCAGTCCCGAGTAGTGACTTTGCCAGGAGGTAGGAACTGTGTGGGGAGGGGTTAGAGGAAGTCAGCAGGGCATGCAGACTCACTTGAGCAGGATCTCATACTGGCCGGCATGCCAGGGCTGCACGTTTTTCAGCACCAGGGTGAACACGTCCTCATTCTGTAGCACCTCAAAGTGGCCAGTGTCTCTGGAGAGGGCTTTGCCATCTCGGAGCCAGTGCACAGTGGGGAAGGGGTCGCCGGCTATGGCACAGGAGATAAGGACACTCTGGCCCAGGCAGGCAGTCACTGAGCGAGGCTTGCTGATGAACCAGGGCTGGGTGCCATCCTGCGGCTCTGAAGTTAACAGAGTATTGAGTTAGACAGGAAGGCCTTTCAGCCGAGAACATCCGTTCAATTCTCCAAGGCGGTGAAGGTCAGAAGACAGCATGTTACCCAAAGAACAGCTCATCCAGAAATGACTCTTATTGAACACTCAGAGAGAGCACCTTGTTCTCATGGCAAATCTGTCTCGGTTGCTTCTCAGAGGGCAATATTAACATGAACTTGTATAGCCAAAGCAAGGGGAAGTCACCTAGAAGGTACAGGGGCACTGGGATAGGTAACAGTGATCTGTATGATGAAGAGCTGTCACTTGCTTGTGTGTGCTTAACTTGTCTCTCCTCTTAAATATGGGTTCTCTAAAGGCAAGGGCCCTCATAGGCCCTCACCTCCAAAGTGTGTTAGGAGATTTCTCTCCTAGCACTCTACGCAGCTGCTCACCAGTAATCCAGGGAGAGCAGGGGTTTCTAAAGGCAGGGAAGGGTGGCTCCACTCAGTCAGAGCCTCAGACGGAGGATGGGGAGCTGGCCGCTGGGGCTGGGAGGGAACCAAGGGAGCAGAGGAGATGGCAACAAAATAGGCTCACACGGTTTCCTCGCCTTCAGATCGTCTTTGGAGAGACCGTAACCACATAGCTACCTCATCCCTGCCCCGCTTCTGGTCACCAGGTCACAGGTCAGCCTCACCTTGCACAGTGAGCACAGCCTGTGTGCGGACCTCTCCAGCGCTGTTCCAGGCCTCACAGGTGTAAGTGCCCGTGTCCTCCGGGAACACTTCCTGGATACACAGGCTGTGCTGAGTGCCTCTCTGTTCAAAGTGGAAGTCCTCGGACTCCTGGATCTCATTCCCATCGTGAAGCCAGATGACCTCCGGGGGCGGGTTCCCTGAACAGAGAGGAGCAGCAGTGGGGCTGGTCAGAGAGGCGCTTCCCTGGGCTGTGGGCAACTCGACTTAGTACTGTGACACTGCATTGCTTCAGTATTCCCATCCATAAATATTCTAACCCTACCTACCTCATAGGTTTACTAGGAGGGTTAAATAAATTAATACCACCCCCTTAGCAGCCCACTAGAAAAGCCGATTAGAGCAGCACCTGGAACAAAGAAACTACTCAATACATGTTCATTATAATTACTTAACAACAAATTTGGGGAAACCAGAAAGAACCCAGAAGTGGAAAAAAAAATATGATTTCAGAGATGAAAAATACACTGGTAGAAAAGCTTTTAAAAGCAGAATTCAGACTGATAATGCTGAGTGGTAGCTGGATCGGTGGGTTGCAGCTCTGTTTCCTGCCCCGCACACCTCACACAGGACTTCACAGAAACTCCCTTGTCAGTTTTCACCAAGGAAAGGCTCCGTTAGCACTTCATTTTGGTACCATACAAATGTCCAAGGGTGAAGAGGGGTGTCAGGCTTTCCAGGCCCAGCTCATAGTGGATGGCATTTTCAGTTTTTGCTAGTCTACTTCCCTGGGGGTAGCTTCTAGCAATTTTGGGGGGCGCATGAAACAACAGCCACCTGTGAGGGTTCCTCTGTGGTAAGAGCTGAGCCATGGTGCTCTGCTTCCAGGGGAGCAAGACCCCGGGAATAGCTGCGTGGTGTTGGGCTCTTTCAAGGGCAGTGAAGACCACCACCTGCCTCGATGAGGAAGCCAACCCCATGTCTGGAGGCTGGGGGGGGCCTCTGATTTCTAAACTTGAGGAGTGTGTGCAGGGGAGGGGACCCAGCCTCTGCCTGCATTATCCAGGGACTGTCTCCAGCCTTTGGGAGCAGGGAGTTCACCCTGAGACCACGGGTTCTCTCCCAGCTCATCCTTATCGCCTTTGCTCCAAAGAAACTGAAAAACCAGAGAGGACCTCCAGGCTGTCAACAGGACTTATCAGAGGCCAGCACAAGTCTATGTCATTAAGACTGTGCCAGGAGATTCCCCAGGCTTCGCTTGCTGGCTTCCAGCAAGGACTGTGACGTCTTCCACTGGGCTGCTCATCCCATGCTCTTGTCACCCCATCCCTATTTGAGAAGGCCTCTGTTCCATCTTCTTGCCATAACATTTAAATACAGCAACTATCTTTCACGAGTCTGGGAGTTCTCACATCATCTGGTTTTGGACCAGTGTTCACAATCTCCAGTTACACTGGCCACACTATGTTTTCAATTAATCCCCCACCTCTCAAGCATGACCATCTTTTCCCCCTGAACCACTTAATCTTGAATCCAGAAAATCCTGCCCAGAGAAAACAGAAAAGAGGGGCCAAGAGGCTTCATTTCTTCAGGTCCATTGACTGACAGTTCCAGGCTGATTTTCTGATGGATCAATGAGCTGAGCAGGACATCGGGGAGCAATGCCCATGTTGCAACCATGCCCATTTTCATGTATACCCCGAGGAGAGAGACATGGGGACAGACCTGACACCTGGACTGTCATGGTGACCTGGCTCCCGTCCATGACTTGGAGATCAGAGAGGCCCTGCAGGAAGAGGGGCGCGACGGGCTTGTTGGGGGCCGCAGGCAGGAGGTACTCACTCTTCTCCTCACTCTTCTTCTCTGTGTGGCAAACAGAATGTGGGGTGAACATTCACTCACTCATTCCACAGACACGGACTAAAGGAATACACAGCATGTGAACGTGCTTGGGCTCATGTTCCCACCAGAAACTGACTACTGCCAGATAAGGAGTGTGGGAGGCCCAGGAGGCCCCTCGGAACAAGATGGGCCCATTTCCCTGCATGGCATGACAGTGCTCTTGCCTCCCAGCAGGAAGGGACGAGGCCTCTGTAGGGCCATGTCCAACCTAGGCTCTGGGTCCCCAGGAGCACTTCCAGGGGATAGAAGTGGTGGGAGAGAGCCAACGCTTGGCATCCTATGAGATTTTTACCCCTTAAATTTTATTTACTCTTTTGAATAAGTGATACATTCATATGGCATAAAGTTCAAAAGGTACAAAGAGTATGTGTACAGTCTCACTTCTACCCCTGTCCTCTGGCCCAATATCTCTCCCCAGAGGCAACCGGTTTCCAGCTTCTTGTTCATCATGCCAATGACGGTCCTTGTGTATAACACACAATAGCACATGGGTATACACTTTTATTTTTCTTCTCTTAAAGACTGATAGCAAACTATATACAATGCTTGGCACCTTGCCTTTTCATCTAACAATACAGTCATCCCTTGCTATCTGCAGGGGATTGGTTCCAGGACTCCTTGCTGATACCAAAAACCTGCAGCTGCTCAAGTTCCTTACATTAAAAAAAATAGCATAATATTTGCATATAACCTAAAATCCTCCTATATACTTTAAAATTACCTCTTGATTCCTTATAATACCTAATACAATGTAAGCACTATACAGTTGCCAGCACGGCAAATTCAAGTTTTGCTTTTTGAAACTTTCTGGAATTTTTTTTCTCAACTATTTTTGATCTGTGGTTGTTTGAATCTATAGATGCAGAACCCGTAGGTACAGAGGAAGGACTGCATATCTAGATGTCTCTCATAAAACAGAACTAGAGAGCGTCTTCATGGTTTTCTGTGACTTTGGGGTGCTCCCCTACCATCTCCTGAGACTTTAAGCACTTTAAGAAAGTCAAAGACACTACATCATTAGAATGACTAAAGTTAAAGACTGATCATCCTAAGGACCGTGCTGGCAAGGATGTGGCACAACTGGAACTCTCCTACACTGCTGGTGCGAGTGCAAAATAGCTCAGACCCTTTTGAACACAATCTGACAGTTTCTTAAAAAGTTGATTAACTTTTTAGCACATGATCCATTCATTCTATTCCTGGGTATTTAAACAAGAGCAAGGAAAGCACATGTCCAAACAAAGACTTGTACACAAACCTTCACAGCAGCTTTCTTCCTAATAGCCCCAAACTGGAAAAAACCCAAATGCTCATCAACAAGTGAATGAATAAACACACTATGATGTATCCATATCAATGGAATACTCCTCAGCACTAACAAAAACACTACAACAAGGACAAATCTCACCAAAATTACACTGAATGGAAGAAAGCAGACCAAGAAAGTATACTGGATGATTCCATTTATTTAAAATTCTAGAAAAAGCAAAATATAGTGACAGGTTGTTTGGGGCAGGGGTTGGAGGATAGATTGTAAAGGGGCATAAGAAAGCATTTGGAGTGAAGGAGATGTTCATTTCTTAAAATGGTGGTGAAGGTTTCATGCATGAAAGTTCAAAGTAAACACCATAAATATATGCAGTTTGTTGTACAGCCAAAATGGGGTGGTGGGGTGGGGTGAATCTCTCTCTGGGAGAGGGAAAGAGTGCCCCAGCTAGCCAAAGACAGAAACTAGAACAACTCTCTGGGTTCAGGGCTGGCCCATTCACCCCCATTCTGTTCTCTGGGGGAGGTAGGGTAACAAACAGGCTTTCTTTCATTCTCAGGATCCTCCCTAAACTGGGCTCTGACCTGCCTCACGAGAGCCAAAGGGAAAGGGGCAGCGGAGAGGTGAGCTGGTGTGTGTCTCCCACAGCTCCCAGCTGCTCAGTCTCTGATCCTGCCCTTCGTCCTGTGAGCCACACGGTTTTGATCTTCAATAATTCTTTTTCAGCCTTTTTGTTTTTGTCTTGGTGGGGGGTGGGGGGAGGTGGGTCTGGAGTGGGCAAGGGTAGAGACAAAGAAGGCTATGGTATCTCTAAGGTAAACTCTAAGTTTGGGGGCAGGAGGACTGTGGTATTTTGAGTTCTTTTTAGCCCTCAGCCACACAAACCAGATCTTCTCCTGGAAGCCTGTAGCCATGACAATACATTTCTAGGCTGATTTACATACCTGGGAAAGGCCTAACTCCAAACCGGCCACTAAATGAAAACAAAATATGGCATACTCAGAGCATGCCCTGCACAGCCTCTGGGGATGAGGGTGGGAGAAGCTGGGAAGACCAGACAGGTGGGAGGACAAGTTTCCCCAAGGCAGGTGCTGTGTGAAGGGCGTGGAGCCAGAGTGCAAGGGGACACAGGACCCATGACCAGAGGACAGGTTCTCAGAGCCAATCTGCCCCAGCCCTGGCATCATCGCCTCTGACAGGGGCAGCCAGACACCCTTGGCAGAAGGCCCAAGCAGTGGGCTCGAGGGACCCAATATTGGGAATGCTTAGATCTCCCTGGGCAAGCAGGCTGCCTCGGGAGAGTTGAGGAATTTCCTCTCACACAGAACGAGAAGGCTCAAGGACAAAATGTTTTTGCCTGTCCAGAGCCCTCCCAGTTCCCGCCTCTCCACTGTCTTGGCCAGAGTCCCAGCTTCACAGAGCTCCCTGCAGATGGACTCTCATTCCCAGATGCTGCAGGAACATCAAAACCTCCAGCTCCCTTTCCTGCAAGCAGTTGACAGCTCCTCTTTGACCCCTCCATGTGTTAGGTCTTCCTACTGCTCAGTTTCCAGGCCTGGGGCTTTGGCAAAGCCAAGCCACCCTACGGGTCTCAGCCAATGCAACTGAATGCCTATCTGCACCCCCTGCCCTTAGAGGGTGTTCTGGGCACCGCCTGCCATGTGACACTCACTGGTCCTCTGAAAGCCACTGAAATGTAGGATCTGAGGCTGGGACTTGGTCTTGGGCAAGGCACTCTCTCTTTCTAAAGCTTGACTTCCTCAACTGTATTTAGGGGAATAACAGTACTATTATAGGACCTGGGGGGGTTAAAGAGATAATATATGAAAGTACTTTGTCCAGCTATCCATCACCCACATTCGCAGATGTGTGAGGCTGGCACGAGTGCTCACTCACACCTACCTCTTGGGCTTAATTACATGGTGGGTTTATCAGCAGCAGAAGAGCAAATGGAGCCTCACCCCAGGATTAAAGATTCTCATTTTTATGTCACCTAAGGGAAATACTGTTAGGAATACAAATGTGTTGCTTAAAAATATCATGGATATATCTAAAGTAAACCTAATTTTGAGAACAAAATTTCACTGCACTCCTCCAGAGAGAGATGAATGACAGTGTCTGAATCTGTGGAAGCTGCCCCAGGCAGGCATTTAATTCCAATGTCACCCATCATCTCTGACCCTGTTGTTGCCTCCCCAGCAAGGGCCCCACAGCAAGAACAAAGAGGAGAGGGAAGTGATGGGGAGTAACTGTGCAGAATGAACCTGTTCTCAAGCCTGCCGTTCAAGGTCACATGGGACTAGAGCCACAGAGAGCCGGGCTCAGCCCCAGTCGCTGCCCCAAAGTCTTCACAGAATGAGGAAAACAACCAAACCTCCCCTGCAAACACACTCTGGGGTCAGATCCTGGAGCCACTGAGGATGTCAGTTTTAGGGCAAGCAGCTTCTTTAGGCAACCCCAGAAAAGCAGCCCTAACTTGAATCCTGAAACCCCAGCCCCAAGCCCACCACCCAGCTTTACTGGAGAGAGGCTGGGACATGCTCCAGTGAAGTAAGGTACCCAAGGTCCCTGAGCCAGTGACAGGCAGACTGAGAGCTCAAACCCAGGCTTCTTGACCACGAGGCCAAGGTGTTCCAAGATTGTCTTTTCCAAGGGAGCCAGTCACCTGCAGGGATGGCCATGCTGGACTCCCCATGAGGACAGATGTGCTATGTGGACCCCCATCCTAGACACCTGACAAGGGAGAAAAGCTAACATGGAGCAGGGAAAGTCAGGGGAAAGGGTGAGGTGTATGTTTGTTATTTCATTCCAAAGTCACACACAACTTATCCTGGCTCATCTGTGGCCGACAGATCACATATCAGTTTATGCTCCCTCTTTGCATGGACTTAGATACATAAGAAGAGACAGATGGAAATGGGTGCTGTGAGCTCCTAGCTCGAGCTGTGTGATCTGAAGCAAGTCCCCCAAGCTAAGCCTCAGTGTTCTCTCCTCTAAACTGATAAGAATACAGTTATCATCAGTTATTGACAATCATGCCCATGTGATAAGGGTAATGCACACATCATTAGTATAATGCATGATAAATACTGTTGGATTTTCAGATGATTCAAAGAAATGACATATGTAAAACAGCTAAAGAATATCTGGCACATAATACGTATGAGAATAAATGTTTTGTGCCTTTCCTAATCTGACTATTTTTGGTTAGGCAAACTCAATCTGACAATAACTATTGACATGATGAGAAATGATACAATATGGTATCCTCCCAAACCAGGGTATTCACATATGTCAGAGATCTGAAAGGTCTCAGCTGCCACTGAGATAACATTTTAACAATGCCTTACAAAGGTCAGCACTTAACGATTCTAAAGGATATCCGCAGCTCTCAGTTTATGTTCAACACCCTCTGAAGTCGGGAAGAATGTGCCCTCATTTTACAGCAGAATGAGCTGAGACTCCGAGAAGGAAGCTGGCAGAAAACCTGACATGGCCAATGGGGTCCTGGTCTGGATGCTCCCTTCCTGACCTGAGAACAAAGGCCAGTCAGCTAGATTCCCCTGGGAGCTTTCTGTCCTTGAGCTCTGGCCCAGAGTAGCTGGTTCTCCTAGAGACGTCTCTCCTGGAGCCCTGCTTTAGCTGTCACCTGGTACAGTCCTGGTTTCAGGCAGGGTAGGTGGACAAGAGTCTGAGGGAAGAGGCCCCCAGGGGCCACAGCACCTCAGGCAACCTGAACCTTTTTCATTTGGGGAGGGCAGACTCTGGCTGTGGTCCCAAGGGAGGAGGTCCCTGGGATGCAGTGGCAGACTTGCAACCCAGCTCAAATGGGGCCGGTACCCCAGGTCTCCCCTACAGTGGTGTTTCCTCTGGTCTGCTGAGACCAAGCCCACAGGGCCCTTTCTCTTTGGAATCTAGGGCAGGCTGAGCCTCCTTGATTTAC
The DNA here is from genome assembly GCF_019320065.1 of Cervus canadensis. Lineage (NCBI taxonomy): Eukaryota > Metazoa > Chordata > Mammalia > Artiodactyla > Cervidae > Cervus > Cervus canadensis. Next base: position 44,586,341 of record NC_057392.1, read on the forward strand.
TGGCCTAGGACTAAATTTCTGAAGTGAACTTGCCTGTTGCTCGGGTACTTGGTCAATTAGCCAATGGCCCTCCACTCACTCACTGGCTCTCTCTGCCATTAAACTGGGTAGCCGGGTGTTGGGGGTTCTGTTCCGCATTGAGAGAAAGGAAAAGGAACAGGCTTGTCCTCTGGTGGGAAAGACAAGAACTAAGATTAAAAACGGTTATAAGCAGTGCACATGCTCAGTCATGTTCAACTCTATGCAACCCCATGGACTTGTAGCCAGTCAGGCTCTTCTGTCCATGGAATCCTCCAGATAAGAACACTCGGGTGGGTAGTCATTCCCTTCTTCAGGCAATCTTCCCAACCCAGGGATTGAACCTGGGTCTCCTGCATTGCAGGCAGATTCTTTACTGTCTGACCCACTAGGGAAGCCCATAAGCAGTTTATTGACAAGCAAAAAATGATGTCATGTAGATTAAACTATAGCAGGACTTAGGAAAGGGATAGAGGAATGAGAGGAGAGAGGAAAGAAGGTGGGAGAAGAAAGGAATATGGAGAGAGAGAAAAGAAAGGAGAGAGACAAAGACAGAGAGACAGACCACTCTTTGAGCCTATATAGACCCTCCAGAGCTTCCCTAGTAGCTCAGCTGGTAAAGAATCTGCCTGCAATGCAGGAGATCCCGGGGAATTCCTGGGTTGGGAAGATCCCCTGGAGAAGGGATAGGCTACCCACTCCAGTATTCTTGGGCTCCCCTGGAGGCTCGGATGGTAAAGAAATGGCCTGCAATGTGGGAGACCTGGATTCAATCCCTAGCTTGGGAAGATCCCCTGGAGGAGGGCATGGCAACCCCCTCTAGTATTCTTGCCTGGAGAATCTCCATGGACAGAGGAGTCTGCCAGGCTAAAGTCCAGGGGGTCGCAAAGAGCTGGACATGACTGAATGACTAAGCACAGCACAGACCCTCCAAGTTTTCCCTCCTTGGCCATTTCTGCTCTGTTTTGACTCATCAGAAACTGTTTCTGAAGACGGTCCCTAGTCATGAACTTAAACATAAAACTCTTGCTCTGGGGAAGAAAAAGTATCAAACAAATGACTTCTCAGAGACCCAGAGCAGCAGAACAAGCATGTGGGCTGAGGCAACTGGAGGCCTAGAGGGGTTGCCTGTGAGCTGGTGGATTGTGGCAGTGCTGACTTGACGTCTGAGCATTGGTTTTCCTTATCTGTAGAATGGAGTTCATTCAAAAGTAGAGAGTGGAATTGTTACGGGAATTAAACAAAACAAACTGGCTTTAACTGATTAGATCATTTATCAAAACAATGTTCTTCATTAAAAATGATAACTTATGGTCTTGTTTTAACACTTACAGGAACTGATATAACTCCAATAATAGGTTTCGAAAAGCTATTATTTAGAGGAAGTTAAGCATCCACACAACAGGTGCTATTTGCTACTTTCCTCGTTAATTCTCATACAATAACTAGTATATCATGCAGATGACATCACCCTTATGGCAAGAAGCGAAGAGGAACTAAAGAGCCTCTTGATGAAAGTGAAAGAGCAGAGCGAAAAAGTTGGCTTAAAACTCAACATTCAGAAAACTAAGATCATGACATCCAGTCCTACCCCTTCATGGCAAATAGATGGGGAAACAATTTAAACAGTGACAGACTTTATTTTCTTGGGCTCCAAAATCACTGTAGATGGTGACTGCAGCCATGAAATTAAAAGACACTTGCTCCCTGGAAGAAAAGCTATGACAAACCCACACAGCGTATTAAAAAGCAGAGACATTACTTTGCCGACAAAGGCCTAGATAGTCAAAGCTATGGTTTTTCCAGTAGTCATATATGAATTTGAGAGTTGGACCATAAAGAAGGCTGAGAGCTGAAGAATTGATGCTTTTGAACTGTGGTGTTGCAGAAGACTCTTGAGAGTCCCTTGGACTGCAAGGAGATCAAATCAATCAATCCTAAAGGAAATCAATCCTAAATATTCATTGGAAGGACTGATGCTGAAACTGAAGCTCCAATACTTTGGCCACCTGGTGCAAAGAGCTAACTCATTAGAAAAGACCCTGATGCTGGGAAAAAGTGAAGGCAGGAGGAGAAGGGGGTGACAGAGGATGAGATGGTTGAATGGCATTACCTACTTAATGAATATGAGTTTGAGCAAGCTCTGAGAGATGGTGAAGGACAGGAAAGCCTGGTGTGTTGCAGTTTATGAGGTTGCAAAGAGTCAGACATAACTGAGCGAATGAACAACAACAACTGGTATAAAGTTGCTCATCAAAACTGGAGACATGAGCAAGGCCTTGGGCTTTCTTGGGCTTGAAAATTAAGAAGCCCCTACAGCTTTGTTACAGTGCTGGTGTGGATCCAAGTGTCTTCTTTTGTACTGCAATCATTCGCCTGTTCCCTTCTGAATCCTTCCTCACTTTACATGGGTTTAGCAAGAAAAACACTTCTGAATTTCTCCTTAGACATTTTTTCTTGGAAGTTTTGTCCACCTGTCAACTTTTACTAGCCAAGTTACCGCTCTCTAAAGCACCCCATGTTTATGGACTGAATTCGCATTAAATGTACATGAGTAGTTTGCCTTGAAAATGGCTCTTAGAAGGCTCCCAGCTCATTCAAAACTTGTGTCAGATTAAAATAAAAAATTAAGAATGTCACCTTTAAAGTGTTTAAACAGATGATGACACCAATATGAAACAGACAGAATTCTCTACCATCTAAAGAGCTCCCCAGGGCTCCCCCTAAGAGGGACTACCACCTGTTACAGTTTTTACTCTAAGTCCTGCTGTCAGAGCCTCAGGCCTGTCTGTCAGTAGCCTCCCTGCTCTGACACCAGTGTCTCTGAATCCACAGGTTGTCACCAAATAAAAATGGACATGGAAGGGCCCTCCCCTACTTCCTACATCCCCTGCCCCCACACCTCTCAGGTGGGCAGACACATGGACCTCCTAAAGATGCAGTTAGGGAGAGGGAAAATTATTGCCTCCATCTCTGAACTACTAAAGATTTTCCTTAAGTTTTGAAACTGAAATATTTTGTTTAGTCCTAAAAATGCAAAATACCTTTCCAACAGCAAATCTGATTCACTCCACACTGTTATACTATTCACCCTGTTAGATACTATGGACATTCAGTGGATCACTAATGAAAGACAGTTCCGGAAGCACAATCCTCCCTCCTTCCTTGATCTGGTGCTCAAAATCCAGCAGGGTCAGGGGTCTCAGTCTGGCCTCCTCCTTTCCCTAAGCTCCAGGACGGTTGACTCAAGGGCTCATCAGGATTACCTTCGCCCAGCCGCTCCCCATCAGCAGGGCATTTATGCACAGTGCAAATCCCTTTCCACGGATGTCTGTGAACTCTCTCCCAATAAAAATCTGTCTCCTAACTGAATAAACCAACTTGGAGAGTCAGCAAATGGTCTACTTTTTGGGCATGAAAAGAGAGCTTTTCCCCTATAGCCATGCCCTCTCTTTCGGTTTTCCTTCTCCCCACTGATTTCTCCAGACCCTAAGAAGCAAATGTGAAGAAGTAGAAAGGAAAAGAATGAAAGGAAACAATGACATATGACACTCCACCACCCCCTCCCTGCAAAAGAATCTCTGACCAGTAATGATAGGGTTGTCAGATGGGAAGTGGGAGTATATTGCAACCACAGCCTTCTTAGTGCCTTTGGAGTTATAATCAAACTCTAAACGTAGAGGTAAACCATCCAAACCAGCCCATGTACCCTCTGGAGGCACGTCTGGAAACCACACTCCCCACCACACTGTCAAAGCACGGATCACATTTTGCCATTAGAAACACAAAGCTGTAATTCTGGATGGTATTCCTGACCAAGAACTCCAAGTAAAAAAATGCTGCAGATGACCTGCAATGACTGTAGAAGGAGACTGCAATGTGACATGTTCAGTAGTTGTGGAGCAGGAGTTTAGTTGTCCCATATTATGTGGGATCTTCTCAGACTTCCCTAGTGGCTCAGACGGTAAAGCATCTACCTACAAGGTGGGAGACCTGGGTTTGATCCCTGGGTTGGGAAGATCTCCTGGAGAAAGAAATGGCAACCCATTCTAGTACTCTTGCCTGGAAAATCCCATGGACAGAGGAGCATTGGTAGGCTACAGTCTATGGGGTCGCAAAGAGTTGGACACGACTGAGCGACTTCACTTCCCTTCGACCAGGGATCGAACTCATGTCTCCTTTCTCTAACTGCCCAATTAGTAAAATGAGGCTCCGGCTCCATAATGGAGACAAACGTATACTTGGAAGTCCTGTGACAGGAAAAGCTCACATGCCGCACAACACCATTTCTGTTGTATCAACCTATGTCAGACTAAAACCTAGCTATAAGATAACTTAACATTTATTTGCTGGACTTCATAGAGTTTGGAAGACTTTGGACAGGTGTTGTGGGTGGACTAAAGTCTTAAAAAGCAAACAAAAGAGAGGAGGTAAAATTGATGTTTATCCTTTCTCTTTAGCTCAGATAGTAAAGAATCCACCTGCAACGCAGGAAACCTGGGTTCTGTACCTGTGTTGGGAAGATCCCCTGGAGAAGAGAAAGGCTACCCACTCCAGTATTCTGGCCTAGAGAATTCCATGAACTGTATAGTCCATGGGGTAGCAAAGAGTCAGAGACGACTGAGCGACTTTCACTTAACTGACAAAAATATTAAACATGTTTTCAGTGTTTTTAAATTCATAAAGGGGAAGGTCCATATACTTGACACCAACTGGACAGATTATACAATGTCTAAAGTACCTGCCAGTATCCTCCAATCAGAATGGTTTTTTTTATTTTTATAATTTTATTTATTTATTTGGTTGTGCTGGGTCATGGTTGCTGTGCGGGCTTTTCTCTAGTTATGGTGAGCAAGGACTATTCTCAAGTTGTGGTACATGGGCTTCTCATTGTGGCAGCTTCTCTTGTTGCAGAGCACAAGCTCTAGAGCATTTGGGCTTCAGCAGTTTCGGTTCCTGGGCTCTGGAGCACAGACTCAGTAGTTGTGGAGCATGAGTTTAGTTGTCCCATATTATGTGGGATCTTCCCAGACCAGGGATCAAATTCATGTCTCCTGCATTGGCATGTGTATTCTTTACCACTGGGCCACCCGGGAAGCCCCCAGAACTTTCTTTTTTAATACATTTAAGAGGCTGTCAGTGCTTAAAGCAAGGGGCTTTCCAGGTGATGCAGTGGTAAAGAATCCCTTTGCCAGCGCTGGAGATGCAAGAGATGCGGGTTTGATCCTTGGGCTGGGAAGATCCCCTGGAGAAGGAAATGGCAACCCACTTCAGTATTCTTGCCTAAAATTCCAAGGACAGAGGAGCGTGGTGGGCTACAGTCCATGGGTTCACAAAGAGTCGGATACGACTGAACACCACACACACACACACACACACATACACACACACACAGTGTTCCAAGCTGTCCCGCAGAGGGCTTGTCACTAATCTGAAAGCCAGCTGGGCTCTTACTGATGCTTTCACTGTCCAGAAAATGGCTGATTTTCTGGTGCCCATTACTTTCATTAGAGGCTCTTTATCAAAACAAACACTGTGGTAAATATGCTTATTAAATCTCATTTTTTATTTTAGAAATCAGGGTTTTTTAAAATTTAACTTATTCACATTTTATGTCCTTTGGTGCCTTTAAGAGCCCAGCAGGCCTTCACTTAAATAAACAAACCATTAGGCTGAGACACTCTGTCTAAATGGGCACATTAGCAGGTTAATAAATCTAGTCACTTAAGAATTTTAGCCTTGACAAAGATACTCCAAGGGGAAAGAAATTAAAAGATTCTAGTCTAAGGAAGCCCCCGAACCAATGACTCAGTGCATATACACTGAAATATTTACTCTCCTCTGATCTTCCTGGGTTCTGCAAGAATTTAGATTAATCATCCTTTAGGCTCTATCCTGGGTCAGGAGGGAAGATTTTCATGGCCTGGTTAACTACTGGGGACTTTTTCCTAGGATGGGAGGAGGAAAGCAGGAATATTTGTTGGGGGGCATTTGAGAGCTAGCGTGTAGGTTTGCTGAGCACCTCCTTGAGCCCTGAGCCCCCAGGCAAGAGAGGAGGTGAAGGGAATGCCCCCTGCACTACCACAGAGACTCACCCACCTCCATTTTTCCTTCATCCATTCACTGAACACGTGTTCACACAGTAGGACATGTGCTACATGAAATAATAAGACATGGTCCCTGCCTGCAGGGAGCTAACAGTCTAGTAAAAAAGGCAGCTGAACAGGCAATTAGAGGAAATTTCATGTTAGGATAAAACGCTTTCTCCCCTCATTGCCCTTCTAGAGACTTGCATGATGTACCCCTGCCTCTCTTGGCGAACCTAACCCCACTCCCTTTGCTGCAGTCTCACTGTCCCTTGAACAGGCTGCTCTTGTTCCCAACTCAGAGCCTTTGCACTTGCTGTACCACCTGCCTGGAGCAGTCTTGTTTCCAGTTCATGAGGTCTCCCCTCAAATGTCACCTTTCCCAAGAGGTCTCCTTTAGCACCCACCTAAGAAAGGATCCCTTCCACCGCCTCTCTGTTTCCGTTTTCTTAGTAGCACTTCTCAATAATTAAGCCAGGTGTGGACCATCCATCAGAATGTAACAGGCAGGAAGACAGGACCTGTTTTCTGCTCATGGCAGCTTCCCCAGAACAATGCTTAGGGCCAAGGAGGTGCTCAGGAAAAATTTGCTTGTAAGTAAGTACTGTGATAAGAGAGGTACAGCAGGTAAGAGAAGTGACATTTGTGGGAGGGAATTAGTCAGATTTGGGGAGGAGGAGGTTACAGAGGAGAGACCACAGAGAAAGCAGGGTAAAGAGGCTGCAGGAGACCCATCAGAATGCTGAGTGAGCAACGTCTCGATGCTGGCAAAACCTTGGCTAAAGGCTAAAGACGTAAGAAAGAGCACCCATGTCTGGCCTTCAACAAGGATCTGCTACACTCTCCTCCAGCAAGTTACCCTAGAACCCCTCCTCCCTGGAAACCGGAACAGCGGAGGGAGAGGTATTGATGAATGGCACCCTCTTGTGGCCAGAATTCCCTGAACAAGGTGCTCAGACTATGGCTTTAGCGTGTGGCCCAACACCTGCTTTCTCTGATTCCGATTCTCCCTTCCTTTTACCAAAACCAACCAAACAGACAGACAGAAAAACAACCACCCAGTGTAGCAGAGTTGATCCTTTGGTAATACCGCTCCTTAGACTTGCCATTTGGAAAGAGTTCATCTTGCTTAAAGGTTGGGGCTCCTGAGCACATCCCACATCATTAGCGCAGGACACAGCAGCCTGGCGGCAGGACTTACAGCCGGGAAGCCTGGTCCACACTCCAGCTGTGGCCTGGGGCCACACAGCGGGGACAGAAAGGTCAGGCCTGGGCAGCTGAGGGAGAGGCCGCGACAGTGGTCAGCACTGCATGGGACAAATGCCTCCACTACAGTCATCTCCCACCCTCTGAGCCACACACAGATACTGCAGCCAAACAAGCTGCCAATAAAGTAAGAAAAACTCCATGGCTGAGGCTAGTGTGGGATGTGGACCAGAGCCCCCCGGGTGCCCTGGGCATGGAGCCAGGGGTGTCACTGTGCCAGGCTCGGCCTCCCCGACCCTGTGCAGACAGCCCAGCGCTGCAGCCGGAGCGTGGCCACGTCTTACAGCCTCCTTCACCATTTATGGTAGCTGAGCCTCTGTTTGGCCTTCACAGGCCAGTCAAACCCACACTGGGCGGGGGGGTGGGGGTGGGTAGCGGGGTGTCCTGCTCACACGGGGCTGTTCTCAGAGCAGATCCAAACAGCTCTGGCAGAGTCCTTGACGGGACCTCTCTGTTTCTGCTTTGAAACATGCTCAGATGGGCAACCACCCAGGCCCCACTCCTCCCACAGACCTGGGGGGCAAGGAGGATGGCCCCAGAGTCTTCTTGCCCCTCTTCTGGGGACCCCCACCTCCACTGGGACTGTTAGCTCAGTGGGGTCCCTCTAATCCAATCTAAACACAGGCAGCCCAGGACAGGCTCTGGATCGCAGGGCCCTTGGCTGAAGCCAGCCAGGGAGGCTCAGACCACACAAGCATCACGCACCTCTCTGGCCCTCTCCACCACTACCACTTTGGGGTAGGCCTCTCGGACTTCCAAGGAGAGCCCAGGGGTGGGGGGGAAGGTGGGAGCAGCAACCCTGGCCTGGATCCATGATTTCCCCAGACCCCTCAATCAGCCATGAGTGAGATCCGTGAGGAAAGAACAAATGGAGTGTAAACTAGAATGAGGCCGGCAAGCTCCTGGGGCCACAGTCAGGCAGGGATCCGAGAAGGAGGGCCTCCTGGGAAGAGGAAGAGCCAGTCCCCAGGTGGTGACGCCATGCCAGACACTCTGGAGGAATCGCAGAGGAATCAGAGGAATCCTAGGCAGACAGGCTGTCAGTGCCATTCCTTCATCCCTTGGGGGTGACACTGCCTAGCTCCTGGGGTGAGGTTCATCCCCACTCTGGGGCCAGGGGACTTGCCCTCTGGAAAAGGACAGGGAGTGAGCAGGAGCTTGGAGATCTGGGTTCCAAAGGCCAGCGTGGCTCACAAGGCAACTGACGTTGACTTCTTGAGACCTCCAGACCCTTCTGTGAAAGATAGGGAGAGCGCTGCCCCCTCCAACCCTGCTTCCAGGGTTTTTAAGAATCAAGAAAATACAGGTGAGGTGACAGTATCTAGTGAGGTAACCAACATGTGATTTCCCATCCCCCTTTTCAGTGAAACCACCTCTAAGGCCCCCTGGAAGGTTGCTGCTCAGATACAAGAAGACTCTCCCCAAGAGGCTGAGCCTGGGGGAACAGAGCAGGATGGCATGTCTCCTACTGGGCTGCTGGCAAAGCAGGGCACGACACACCCAGTCTAAGCACTCAGTCTCCAGTCACTGTGGGACCTGGGGGCCCGGGCCCAGCTGAGGGTGGGGAATCAGGCTTACCTGAACACCCTGGGCCCAAGAAGACCTTCTCCAGCTCTGTCACCATGCCTTTCAATACCATAGCCCAGACAGCTGTCTTGAGTCTGTGGCTCCCCCCCAGGACTTCTGGGACTAAACACTTGGTGCTGATCAATGCATGATGACCATGCTAATCAGATTACTGGACACCAGGCTGCTGAGGTGCAAGAGCAAGCCTGGGGCGGTAGGGAGCAGTGAGGGCAGAAGGAAACAGGGGACAAACTGGCTCTCTGGAAGCCTCAATACTGGCACCTGTTACCTGGTGTCCCCCAGTGTCACCCCAGTGCGTGAGTGGTCGTTTGTGAGAGCTTGAGTCCTACAGGAATTTGTCCTCTTTCAGTGGGTGTGGTTTTCTGCCTATCAGACTGGAAGCTTCTCGAACCAAGGGAGTTTTTGCCTCTTTCCCCTGCATCTTCCCTCAGCCACAGTGGGGTGAGGGTGGAGGGCTGGACTTGCACATCGATCTCCAGTGGTAGACCCTGAACACTGTGAGCTCCTGGAGGCCATTGCCTCCAACTGCCTGCCTTCAGGTGTGGTGCCCTTTCTCCAAAGCAGATGTGTTGGCAGGAAAGGTGCTTCTAGAGGGGTGCCCAGAGGCTCCTACCCTGGACAGTGACGCGGGCGCTGCAGGACACCTGCCCCATGGTGTTCTCAGCCAGACAGGTGTAGGTGCCATCGTCCTCCGGGAGGGTGTCCTGGATGTGGAGCTCGGCCACGCCAGCCTCGCAGGTGGAGCGGGCGTACTGGATGGGCTGTCCTGGGGAGGGAAGCACAGTAGGGCTCAGGCCAGGGAACAGCCAGCAGAGGGCTGGGAGTCCTGTCCTCAGCAGGGCAGCTGCTGTCATGACGCTGGGGTTCCCCACACTTGCTCAGGCCCACTGAGGGCTCAGGATGTGTTAGGACCACCCCCAGCCAGCTGGACAGAGGCTCGAGGGGGAGAGAAAGAGGCAGGAGCCAGGGAGGTGAAGGAGAGGGGGTGATTGTGAGGGTGGAGGAGCAAGACTGCGGCTGGTGGGACTTGGGGGAGAGATTCTGGAGGCATTTAGAATACAGGTGGGAAAGGGAGAGTTCTGTGCATTCTGTTTAAATAAACAGTCCCCAGATACACATCCTAGACTTCACAGGATTCTAAGCCTGGAAAGAATCTCACAGGGTCACCTGGCCCACAGCCCAGCCTCAGGCAGAATTCGGACCTCACTCAGACTGCACATGAGACTCCCAGCTCCTTTTAGATGTTTCCAGAAACAATGAGCCTATTTCCCACTGCAGATATTTATCAGAAGTGATTCTGCACCCTCAACCTAACACTGCAATGGGTTGCATTTTAGGATTCACAGAAAAAATAAATGCAGGGGATTATAAAAACAACTCTGGCCCCTTCTTCCAAGTCCCTTGCATGAGAGGCCCTTTATTCAGGTCCCATAAAGTCCTGCATGGAGACAGAAGTGTGTGCCATGAAATTCAGTGGTTTCCTTAATGCTATACGTTCCCAGGATTTTATTATCTCAGGATGTGAGCTTTCATTTCCAGGAAAAAAGAAAATTTCATTACTGAAGGTCCTGGCCTTAGAGCAGGAATGTGTCCATTTACCATATAGGAAGCAACTGTCAGTTCCTTCCCCTGTCAGCCCCAGGGTCCTGGTTTGCACTTCATAAAACAGGGGGTGGGCAATGGGAGAGGGAGAAAGTGCAGAAAGAGGTCTTCTGTGCACGACGCAATGTTTTCTTCTGTTCATAGCAACACTCATGTCTCCATGACAGAGACTGCCAAGCCAGCCACAGGGCGAGAGGGAAGAGATTCCGCTGGCCCGATGCACTTCATAGAAGTGGGCTGGGGGCTGGGAGAGCCAAGGGGCCAGGATCCTGCCACCCTGAGGACTGAACACTGTTCTCTTTCTCTGTGTGTGTCCCTAAACGCTCTTTTTCTTGAGAATGCCAGTATATTCCCCGACTGCCAGCAAAGTACCTCTGCTGTAGAAATCTATACCGGCAAGCTGTTTGAGAGTTCCCCTTTTACTGGAACATAGCTCATTTTGACTCCTCAAGCATGGGGTGCAACGGTGGCCCCAGAAAGGAGTTGTTGGCTCAGGGCACTCAGAATTGGGCAACACAGAACTCCCAGTTCCAAGACCGATAAAACCAGAGTTGGTGGCCAAGGGTCCCCGAGTTGTGCGTGATTGCCCTCTAGTGGGAACTGTGAAAATACCAAGATTCACCAAGAGTAAGAAGGCGGGTTGCCTTTCAGTCTGGAGAGGTGTAAACCAGAGGTCAGCAAACTCCTGCTCCTAGGCCACATCCCACTTGAAGCCTGTTTTTGTATAGTAGTTTTTACATATTTTAAATGTTGGGAAAAAATCAAGGGAGGGATATTTCATGACGTGTGTGAAAATTATATGAATTCACATTTGTGTCTATAAATAAAGTTTTATTGTGTTCATTTACGTGTGGTCTCTGGCTTCGTTTGTGCCATGACAGCAGAATTGAGTAGTGGTGACAGAGACTGTGTGGCGTGCAAAGCTGGACACATTTACCATCTGGCCCTTTATAGACGATGTTTCTTGACACCTGGCCTGGACCTTGAGCCAAGCGGGAGGGAAACGCTCTTGTTCAGATCCATTCCTAGCCCTTAACATCCATGCTGTGTTCCAGCTGCAAGGAGGCCACCTCTGTGCCGTCAGTCGTGGGATCCAACAGAAGCTCTGTCGGTAGTAAGGGGTGGAGGGGAAGACCCCCGTTCTCACCTCTCTGCCCAAGAAGTCCGCAGATAGGGAGACGCCAAGGCGACTTCCTACACTGACTGAAGATCGTTTCTAGCAAAGCCTGAGCAAACCATACTGACGAGGCAGGTTCATGACAACAGTGCAGAGATGCCTGGGGACTATTTGGTGCACAGGAGATGGGCTGCTGATCCCTTAAAGAGTTCATTCCATCAGGTGCGAGAGCTGGTGGAGACCCTAAACCTCTGTTCCAATCCATCTCCTCACCAATAAAGAGGTTGATTCCCAGGGTAGTAAAGTGGGGCTTCCAGGGTCACCCAACCACTCAATACAGAGGAGGACAAGTGCAGGCATCCTTTTAGCCTCCCCTAAGGTCCCCCAAAAGTAGACCAATTCAACTTCATTAATTTTATGGACTATTTCAGTTCTAGTGATAGATTTCTCCCATACATACTTTTGGAATTTAAAGGCTTTTTTTGTTTAAAAAAAAAAGAGAGAGAGAGAGGAGAGTGATAATATGCAATAATTTTTTTTTTCAAAGGACTTTACTTGGTAAAAAGAAAGTTGGGATGTCTCTATAGGACTATAATGTTAAAAAGAATTGCTGGTCTATGAACCCTTAAACCACCTGCCACTAAATAAAAGGCAAGATCCCATGAGCAACTGCTAGTGTGGTTCATTAATCTGTGGGCTTTTTTGTTCACTTATTGACTCAACAAATATTTATTGAGAGCCTACTTGTGAGCCTGGCTGTACGAAAAGAAGCTAAATTGCTTGTGCACCTATGTGCCAGGCATCTCATTAACTGTTGTATATAAAGAGTCTAATTTGACAATCACCATCTGAAAGGTAGGTGGCCTCATTCTCGTCTTGTAGACGAGGAGCTCAAGGCTTAGAGAGGGGTAAAGCTTGCCCCGTGTCCCCAGCCAGGCATTGGCAGACTCCCAGGTCCCATGCTCTCTCTACACTCCATGCTTCTTTCTCATGCATATATGGTTCAGAGTGATATATGGGGAAGCTAAGCAGGAATTCAGGCAAGGCCAAAGGCTCGGGGGGCTGGAGCAGGGGGTCTCACCATTGAGCAGCCAAGTGATTCGAGGCACTGGGGTCCCCTGCACTGAGCATCGCAGCACAAAGTCCTGGCCCTCAACGACGGTGCAGTCCTTCAGGGCACTGGAGAATGAAGGGGCCACCTCCAACACGGCTGGCTCTGTGAGGGCAAAGGACAGATAGGCCGTCTCAGATCACCACCGCCCCATGCTGGGGATTGACCACAGGCAGCCACCTCATTGCCCTGGGCACCCAGGGCTAGCTCTCTCAGTGGTCTGACTTTGCCTCATCCATCATCACACAAGGAAGCAGGCAGTACTACCATGTCGAGACCTGGAGCCTGAAGCAGAGTGACTTCAGGGCCTTTTTCATCATCACAAGACACCCCACGTCTGAGAGTGCTCAGGACCAGGCCAGCCTCTTCTCCTCCAGGACAGGGGTCCCTCCTGCCTTGTCTGGACTTTCACTGTCCTGGAGCATCCACCGAGCTCCTTCATCCCCTTTTCTTGGCCTTATCCTACTTTCTCCTGTCTTATATTATCCTTGATGTGTCCCATCAGACCCTGCACACTTTTTATTTAAATTTTAAAAATCCTGAAATGTTTCATTAGATTGAAAATGTGGATAAAATAGATTTTTTTAAGGAAAACATAAATCATCTAAACTGACTCAAAAAATAATTTATACAGATGTCCCTGGCAGTCCAGTGGTTAAGACTTTGCCTTCCAATGCAGGAGGTGCGGGTTCAATTCCTGGTTGGAGAGCTAAGACATGCCCACATGCCTTGTGACCAAAAACCCAAAACATAAAAAAAATAAGCAATACTGTAACAAATTCAATAAAAACTTTAAAAAATGATCCACATTAAAAAAAAAAGTCTAAAAAAAACCACACAAAAAAATCACCAACAATATATATACATTTAAAACTAGACTGGCAATTCTATGATCTTATCATAGAAGTATACCATTATGGTTAACTCAGAAGATACAAGGATGAACACTAAAACATTGTATGTAACAAAAAGATCCTGAACATTCCTGTGAATATCTTTTTACTTGACCACATGCCCACTCCTGAGGACATTTCAATTTTAAATTATTATAGCTATTTTTTTTGACCACATGCCCACTCCTGAGGACATTTCAATTTTAAATTATTATAGCTATTTTTTTTTTCAAGTTCAAGACAGAATGACAAGGATTACATGAGTTCTAGTTTTCTAATCTAGGCCAGTAGTTCAGAAGCACTGGGGGCCTCAATCCCCCCCATTTTCATTGAGAACCACTGAGCTGAACTCTACGGAAAATTTCTACATAGGTGAGTTGGGGAACATTTTGCTTGGGGGCCATAATTAAGAGCAATGGGGATAGAAAATCTTTTCTACAACAACCAGAACATGCTGTAGAAGAGTCAAGGTGGCTGATTTAAGGCAACTGGATTTTGTGATGAGACGATAGCCCACTGGTACTCTTCAGAGAAGCTATTCAATTCAGTGATGAGGAGAAAACTCTACTATATTGAGAGTACAAAGGTTTTAGGGCAAAAACTAATATTCAAGGGTTTACGTACTTTTCCAGAGGTGATAAGTGACAAAGCCACGAGACTGCTATCTTTAGCTCATTTTACAGATGAAGTTAATAATTTCCCACAGTCAAGCCCAGTGGTAAAGCAAAGCTTTACACCCAGTTCTCTGACTCTACGTCCACACCCCCTCCTCTAGCCTAGGGGTACCCTAATAGGAGAGCAGGCAGTGGCAACACAGCTACAATCAGAACGTGGTGCATCTGAATGGGCAGGTACAGAGTGAAGGGATGCCAGCTTACCTAGGCAAGTGAGGGGAGACACCACCTCCTCCCCTTTGCTCCCAGGAGGCATCGACTTCCCTCATTAGAGAAATCCCCTTAGGAGGCACTGGAAACAACTGGGCTTTTGTGTCAGACCAACATGGGTTAGGAATATGCTTTTTTTTTTTTTTTAACAAGGCATGGGACCTTGAGCAAGTCCGTTAACCTCCCTACAGCTCAGTATTCTCATTTGGAAAATGGGTGTAACTGTGATTATCTCTTAAGACTGCTGAGATTACCAAATGAAGTCATGCAAGTAAAGTCTTCAGCATAAAGCCTGACTCATTGAACAGGCTTTCAGGGTGGTGTTAGCTCTTATCATCAGATGGAAGCTGGGCACAGAGACTGGACTAGCAGCAAGTTTTGGGGTAAAAGGAACAGAGAGAAAACTTGGGAACTTAAGGGGCAGTGAGGCAGAGGGAAGATTTTCTTTTCCTTTTTAGATGAGGTGAGACCAGATCATTCCTGTAGGGAAGAGAAAGGGGTCTCTAGATAAGGAGAGGGGGAGAGACCGAAGAAATGGTAGGAAGGTCAATCATTATTAGACCTGATTTCTTGTGGGTCTGGGAAGCATGGAAGAAGAAGTCTTGGTAAGGGAAGCAGGCAGCTTTTCTGCAGGGATAGGAAGAAAGAGAAAGAGGTATTAGATGACCTGCATCTTGGTGAGGCCTTCTGGAGACTTCAAAACAGCTAAGGAGAAAGGCAGGCAAGCCAGACTTCTGAGATGGAGGACTTAGGACTTCCATTAAGTTCTCCTCCAGACAAGGAGCAAGAACCCTGGCAAAGTGCTCAACATCAGCTTTCTTAGAACTCTGGAAATTAAGACTTGCAGCATTCTGAGGAACTTTCGTTCTAAAACAATCATACAGCTGAATCTTGGTAAGAACAGCAAGCTTTGTAGCATGCCCAGTTTCTACCCTCTCCCTCAGCTCTGCGATGGCTTAAAAATCAACATTGTCTTTCACTCCGAATTTGTGTAGGTACAGGCTTAATGCAAAGTTTCCATTTAATAATAATAGCTAATGCTCCAACCAAAGCCTGTTGTTTTTTTAACCTTTGGTGGCTATGATGCCAAGTGAGTCCCCCACCCTAACACATAGCCCTGAATGATGAAGGTCAGGTTTCCTGACCTGGGACCTCTGCCTACAGGCACTTCCACCTCCAAATGAATGGGTAATATTCCTTGCAAAGGAATTCACAAATGTAGTAAAATTCCCAATTAAGAAGCGAGTCAATAGTATACAGTGAAAAGCAAGACTATCTCTCACCCTTTCCTATGGACCCCTTTCTCTTCCTAAAGGAAATTGGGGGCCTTCCCAGAAATGTTTATGCACACATAAGCATCAATTTGCTTTGTGTACATAAAATTTTTTCCCCCTTTATTGCAAGCAGCGCATGATATACACGATTCTCTTTGCACTTGGCTCATCCCCATACTAACATATCTTGGACAGGTCTCACCACCAGAGTCTACAGGTCAGGCCCATTTGTTCCACTGGCTGCATGGTGTCCTACTGTGTGAATGAACTAGGTTCTTTTTTTTGGGAAACATTTATTATAACAAATTTCAAACCCACACAACAATAGACAGAAACATACAAAAGTTGTATAGTGAATCATCATATACTTGTTTTTCAACTTTCATAATGACCAGTCTCACTTCATTCATACCCTACACCGAATCCCAACACACATGGATTCTGATGTGATCAGAAATTCTATCATTTCATTAGTAAGTAACTCAACTTATATATCTAAAATATGCAGACTTTGAAAAAAATAACCACAGATTCCATCATCACATCTTAAAAATAGCACGAATTCCTTTATATTGAATATCTTATCAATGCTCAAATTTTCCTGATTTTCTTATAAAAAAATTTTTTTAAGGTATCTCAATCAGGATCCATGCAAAGTCCAGGTATTATGATTAATGGTGTCTCCTGTGACTTTTCATTTAAGTTTCCTACAAGCTGTCCCTTCGTTCCTTTTTGTTTGCAATTTACTTGCTGAAAAAGTAAGTGAAGGTTATTTGTCTCATAAGTTTTCCAACAGCCTGCAATGTGCTGGCTCTACCCCTGTGGTTTACTAATTTCCTCAACAGTAGGATGTGGCTCTAGGGTCCCTAAATAGCATTTAAAGTAGGGGGAAATCTCACAGAGAGATAGGTGGGTGCAAGACTATTGAAAACAGTTTTGTTACAGTAGGAAAAAACTGGAAAGAGTCAAAACAATCTAAATGGAAACAACAATAAGGCCATGGCTAGACATCATTCTAGGAAATATATAGTCATTACAAAACAAATGATATAAGAAGTATAGAAAGAAATAATACTGAAAAATGCATATGGAACATGAACAAATTAGAATAGCAAGCAGTTTACAAACAGCATAATGCCAAATTTATTTTAAAAAATTAAAAAAACATTTATTTCCAAGCCATATGATTACATATTGTTTAAATTCCTCACACTGCACATGCACTATTTTTATAAACAGATACTACAATGAGCAGAAGAGAGGGGGCACCCACATCACCTCATGTCACTCTAAGTGTGTCTGTCTGGTTCAAAGTGAGCCCTCAGACAGGCACCCTAGGAACTAGAAAAAGGTGGCTCACAGCTGGGCTGGGCCTGTCTATTCTGAGGTGATCCTGTTGTGAATTCCCATCAGGAATCACTCCCTTGGAGCAATGACTTTGACCTTGGCCGGTAGGCAGGAATGACATTTCTCTCAGGTGGCAGCCCCTGGGCAGGGGATTGTAGGAGATGACACAGGTGCCATGTGTGGAGCACCCCGCGAAGGTCCTCCCACAGAGAAGCCAGGGTGGCCTTGAGGGACGTACTCACTTTTCACCAGGAGGGTCCAGCGACAGGACACCTGGCCTCGGACGTTGGCGGCTGTGCAGCTGTAGTTCCCGCTGTCCCGGGCCCGGGCTCTCCGCAGGCAGAGGTAATGGGCCCCCCCAGCTTCATACACCTCGATGGTGCCCTCTTGACTCCTCATGGGGACACCGTCCAGGAACCAGGTCACATCAGGTTTTGGGATCCCTGAAACTACAGGGCCAGGTGAAGGATGTGAGGCCCCCAAGAGCGCTTGTGGGCTGGGGTGGGTGATGAAGGGACTGAGCCTGAGGGCGGGGCTCAGTTGGTATGCTACTGCCCTCCAGCTGGAACCCATTCTCTGGAACCCACTCCGGCTGGAACCCACCCTCCCCCTCCTCCCCAAGGCAGAGGCCGGGGCCCTTCGGGAGGAGGGATGCAAGGTGGCACACCAGGCCTCTAGACCAGCCAGAGCCTGCAGAAGGGAGGGCAGAGAAAGGGATCCTGGGCTGTGTTCCTGGTGGCAATGGTGGTGACGGGTTTCCCGTGGTGGGGGCTGAAAATCAGGGCTCAGGGTAGGTGCTCTCTTCAACCATGAACAATGGGCCACTGCAGGGAGCATCTCCTGAGGGGAGATCCCTGTAAAGTGCTTCCCTGGGGTGGGGGACTCCAGTCCCAAGCGATGGTGGATACAGGAGGCTCCAACCACTGAGGTGAAGGAAAGGAGTGACCCCCCTCGGGGGCTACCATATGCACACCAGAGACCTCGGGCCGCTCTACTCACCCTCGCATCTGAACTCGACCGGCTGATCTTCACTGACCTCCTGGCTCTGGGGCTTGCTCTCAAATTTGGGAAACGTGGTGTCCCTCTGGCTCTCCATGGGGACCTTCCTGGTAGCGACCTTGCCCGCAGTGTCTTGGCTTCCCAGGCCTGACCGCCTGGTGGGGAGGGTGTCTGGAGGGGCTGTAGCTGGCCCCTCCTTCTCTTCTCTGGAAGGACAGGGGGTTCCCAGGACTGGCACTCTGGGCTCCAGCTGGACTTTTGCCGCCTGCAGGGTGATGGTGCTGGAGGTCTTCTGCAGGATGGGGGTCCTCTGGCCCTTTCTGGGGGAGTCCCCCACCGGCTCCAGCTCAGATTCCCTGGGGGGTTGAGGCTGGCTCCCTGTGGCCCAGGTCGGGGAGCTGCCTCGCTGGGTGCTGGGGCAGTTCTTACTCTCGGCAGCAGCCTCCAGGCTGTCTGGTTTGGGCCCCTGAGTGACTCCATTGGTCACTTCCTCCCTGATGTCCATACCGGCCACCTTTGTTCCTCTCACGAGTGACCTATTTGGTGGTGAGGGGCAGACAGTGGGGCAGAAGAAGAAGAAGGAAGAGAACAATCATTTAGTTACTCATCACAAGCACGAGCTCCAGGAATCATGAAAGCCCACACATTAGGACAGGGTAAGAGCAAAAGTTTTTCTCTGCAGTCGGCTCAGTTTCCAGCCAGAATACAAGCAGGTGGATTCTGGCCTTGAACATGGAGGGCATGCTTGCAGAGCAGTGCCCTTCCTAATGGTGGCTAACTAGTAAAGATACTGAGCAGGGTCTTCGAGAGTCTCAATAATGACGGCAAGCCTGACCCAGAACCTAGGCAGCAAATTACAATAGAAAACGAAACGTTTCAAATAAAATAACGCCCCTCAAAAAGGCAGTTCTCCCCACTATATGATGACTCAGACATTTAGGGTATGTCTTGATTACAATCCCTCTTTTCTGACAGGGCATTTCGAGATGGACCAATGACAGTCATAAAGCTTACACATACCTACTGGAATTGTCCAAACCTGGAAAAAGAGAGAAGGTAGAAAGACGGTTGGTGGAATGTTGTATACGCCAGGAGCAGGAAGTGATAAAACAAGAATCTCTCATTTATGACAGAGTCTGGCTTCCTAAGTGCTCACCTTCCCCATCACCTGTGGCCCTCCTCCCCCTCTCCTTTCAGCTTCCCTGGTCCTAAACTTCTTGGGTTAGTCTGATAAACTCCTCTGAGCCCTGCAGACACTCTTAAGTTTCCAGCGCTGCCCTGGGCCTTTCCTACGGCCTCTGCTGCCCCACCCTGGGCACAGTAGCTTCCTGTTCTCTAGCCCAAAGTGGAAACAAAAACCACTCGAGGGACAAACAAAAATAAACACCTACCCAAAACTTCAAACCCACACAGTTCCACTTGCATGTGGCCCTCTAAAGAGCCCCTCAAGGTAATCATTTTTGACAAATACCTGCTTCTTTTTAAAACGTACAGAAAAACTGTAATTTTATTCAGTTCTTCAAAGAAAAAAACATACTATTACTAGATATATTTTTCTACCACATTATTTTTAAAAAATGTTTTATCATGGAAAATTACAAAATATACAATAGTACCAAGAAGGATATGGCAAACACTGAAAGCCAACACCCAGATTAGGGAAATATCAACATTTTGCCAATCTTATCTATATCTCTCTGTTTTGTTTTTGAGGGACTTTTTCTGGGAGTATTTTCAAACAAATCCCAGGAAACACACCATTCTGGCATTAATTGCTTCAGAAGGGATCAGTTCTTTAATTCAGTGCTGGGGAAAGTAGAGGAGAGAGACTAAAATGGTAGGGTCCTGAGACAGTAGTGAGTTGTTAAGTCAGAGCCTATGGTCAGAAAAAGGGTTTTTTTTCCTTAATGAAGTAGAAGAGAAGAGAAAATGCCAGCATGTATTATATATAACACTCAGGATTGTTTCATGAAACTGGTTTCAGTAATATATGTGCATATGTATTTGTATTTGTATATGTATATGTTTATATATATTGGGCTTCCCTGGTGGCTCAGATGGTAAAGAATCTGTCTGCAATGTGGAAAACTTGGGTTAGATTCCTGGGTTGGGAAGATCCCCGGAGGAGGGCATGGCAACCCACTCCAGTATTCTTGCCTGGAGAATCCCCATGGACAGAGGAGCCTGGCAGGCTACAGTCCATGGGGTCATAAAGAGTTGGACATGACTGAGCAACTAAGCATACACATAGATACACACACACACACACACACATCCTGGGTTGCAATGTAAAATAAATTTGTTTCTGTGGGCAGTAAAAACACTTGGGCCAAAAATGTGAAGAGAGCAAGGACGGATACTTTCTGAGGAAGGAAGGAGATGGAGAAGAGGAAAGTCATAGAAGAGACAAGGGTAAGAGGGAGAAGAGAGAGTGAGGGTTGTTTTACTCCCTGATCCATAAATCCCAACCCACTCAAGGTTCTCACTCAAATGGAGTAACCTCAGTCATCCTTCCTGTCCATACATCCCAGTTTCCCCAGGCTGGACTTGGCAGAACCAAGGGGAATGGAATGGAGAGTCATACACAGAGAGATTTCAAGAGAAGAGCTAACTGGGGCTGAT
Source organism: Cervus canadensis (assembly GCF_019320065.1). Lineage (NCBI taxonomy): Eukaryota > Metazoa > Chordata > Mammalia > Artiodactyla > Cervidae > Cervus > Cervus canadensis. The sequence goes on from NC_057392.1 coordinate 44,607,147, forward strand.
GACTGTATCAAGGAAGAGACAGGGGCCAAAGCTGGTCTGAAATGCCCAGTCCTGTGAGAAGGGAAGAGTTAAGTTGAGGGAGCACCTAATCTGAAGGACAGGGTGGACACTGAGATAAATTTTAGGCTGGGTAAGTATGAGGTGATGGGAAGACACTAGCAATGTGCACTCTTCCAAAAGGCAATTAGAACTGTAAATAAAAAAGGAGTCTGAGCAAAAAGGAAAAACTGAACCCAGGTGTGCAGACACAGGTGAAGTATCTTCCTCCTTGGCTGCGTCTGTGCTACTCACCCACCCATTCTTCTGATTCAAGATGCTGACCTGGGGACGGATACCCGAGTACATAAGTGTGACATGTGTAACACACAGATGTGTAATGAACAAGCAGCTCCTTCTAGGTCCTTTAGGGACCCCGGAAGGGACAGTTCTGCAATAGCCCTCCCACAGCCCTTGGATGGAGAGCTTGGACCATACCTTGGATGGAAAGCTCAGCAGACATGGAGGCCTTCCCTGACCCGTTCACCACCATGCACGTGTACACTCCCACATCATCTCGGGTGACCTCGTGGATTTCCAGGACTTGCATCCCATTCTTCTCGGACATAGACACACGGGCACTGGGCTGCAGGGGAACATCTCCCTGTGGACGGCACAGGCAGTTTGGTCAGAGAAACTGCTCACCTTTCAGCTCTGTCCTGTCTCCTGCCAATCCACATGGGACAGACACCAGGCATGGGCAGCAGGGCCCTCTGCTCTGGGCTCTGTCATCATGCTCGGAGAGCAGCCTGAGGGCCACCCAAGGGCCCTGACTGCTGTATGGATGCACTATGGTGTTCCGTCCAGTTGAGAGCAGGTGCATGGAACCTGTTTGAAAGGAGCCCGAGTTTGAGGTAGAAAATTCTACATTCCTCACTTTAGTTCTCCTTTGCCTCCCTCTTCCTTTTATAGATGTTCCAGGGTCAGAACAGGAGAATCAGGACACAGGGAAAAGGCACCCCATCGCTCATTTTTATCCAGGAGTTCCACCCATGAAAAACCTACTCTCCCTGGCTTTGATCTCCTCGCTGCCCTGTTTACACCCACTCCTCCTCCACTCCCCAGCTTCCTCACCTCTGTCTTCACAATGTCTAGCCCCAGTGATTTATAAAGCACTCCCACATGGAGCCTCCCAACAGTATTTTGAGGTTGGTGGCACTATCTCTGCCTCACAGATAAGGAAACCCTGGTTCTAAAAGACCAATGTCTTGCCCAGCATCACATGCTCTGTGAATCAGGGAGCTATGGCTTGAAATCAGCCCCAGATTTCAAAGTCCACTCTCTTGACATGGTCAGGTCTGTCTTGACTCAGAAGTTTTATGCTGTTCTGTGAGTGTGTGGATTACAGGACATTGTGGGCTGAGTGACAGGGAGAGTATGCGAACAGGGGCAAGAACAGGCATGGCTACCAAACACAGGAGAAACTCGAGGGCCATCTACAGTTGAAGTGGCAGGGACTGATTGGGAAGACAGACTCCTGCTAGCCCAGGGATCTCACCCAGAGTTAGGACAGATAGAACCCTACCTTGAGCCAGGTGACCTGTGGCTGGGGCCGGCCAGTGATCTTGCAGGAGAATCGCCCCATCTGTCCTTCTCTGACCACTGCTCGGCCCAGCTTGGTAGCAAATTTTGGTGGACATTCTCCCCAGATGCTAGGACGGGTCTCCACAGCAGGGGCTGCAAATCTGTCCCTGGGAAAAGATCAGCAGGAAATCCATAGCAATGCAGATCCTTTTCTGTCTGTCCCCACCCAAGTCACTCAAGATGGGCTCAGAAACCAGCAAAGGGAAACCTTCCCAATTCTGTGGCTCAAATACATTCCTGGAAAATATCTGTGGCACCAAAACCTATTTCCTCTACCTCCTGAGCGTGCGGCTAGTCTTCATTTACTAGTCCCTTGAATTTGTGCTCCTCCTCCCGCTCAGTTACTCAGTCATGCTAAACTCTTTGTGACCCCATGGACTGTAGCCCGCCAGGCTCCTCTGTCCATGGGATTTTCCAGGCAAGAATATTGGAGTGGGTTGCTATTTCCTACTACAGGAGATCTTCCTGACCCAGGGATTGAACCCATGTCTCTTGCAACTTTTGCATTGGCAGGTGGATTCTTTATCACTGAGTCACCTGGGAAGTTCATTGAATATAGGTACACCTGAGTTCTACTGAGCTCTGGCCAAAGCCTAGGTTTTGGCCAACAGACTGTGAACAGAAAGCAGAAGCACTATGTGCCACTTTTAGGCTGGACCGTTCAAAACCTCTCGTGTGATTCTCTTCTGGCTAGATGCAGAGAGTTCTGCCGAAGAGATGATGGAGCCACAAAACAGAAGGAGCCTGGGTCCCTGAAATTTAGCTGGAAGGTTCTCCACTTGTCTGAGAAAATATGAACTGATTTTGCTTGAATAAGAAATAAACTTCCCTTGTGTTAAGCCTTTGTGATTTAGGGGCTTGTTCGTTATAGCAGCCATTTTTACTTACCCTTGCCAGTATAGGTTTACTTGCCAAAAGAAAAGTCACATATTGACTGCCTCGTCTAAGTCTGCTTATTTTAGGTCTTCTGACTCTGGTCTTGGTTATTAGAGACCCCTGCAGACTATGGCCACATAGCCCACTTGCATTTAGCAGCTGGACCAAAGGAGCGATCCACAGAGGCCACAGGGTAGGGAGGGGCTGTGTGAATGACATGTCACACCCCAGTAGGCTCCTGCTTTAGTTATAATCTGGGATGCTTGAGAAAACTTGCTCCCCAGGCTGTTGTGCCAAGGCAACAGGAGCCAATCCAGCCCTTACCCTGGGTTGAACACCCCAGAACTTACCCCAAGGCTTTGGAAACAACAGCCTGACCAGGCTTCTTCACAGAGCTCCCTGCAAGTAGGAAACAAAGAGAAAGAGGCTTGAAGAGCCAAGTCTGAGCTACCAACTTGGAGCAACAAAAGTCAGGGAGTCAACAAGGAGTATGGGGTGAGATAATGATGGTAACAGTTCACCTTGATTGAGGCTGTACTGGGTCAGGCTCTATGGTGGTTACTTTACGTATATCATTGCATGGATTTCCTGTAATAATTTAAGCAGACTGGTATCACATCATCCTGCTATATTTTTTAAACTGGTGGGAAAAAATGAGATTCAGAGATGTGAAGTCACCCTCTTGAGTCACAGAGCCAGTAATTGTACAGGAAAGCATCCCAGTCTGCCTGTTCTAGGACACTCCACCATTCTGCTGAGCAGTTATATGTTCTTGGACCTTCCACTTTGGGGATGTTCTGTGGAAATTAGGACCTCTCCAGAAAAGGAGCCAACGGAGTGGAGCAGGGAGAGATGCACATGCATCACTCTTGCCAAGTCCATTCCCATCTGACCCAATCACCACCCCACTTAAGGCCCAGCAAACAGCTGTATCTGTCCAGCTGGAACAAGCAGATCACTGGAGAGGAGCTCCAGTGAAGCCAGTACCTCCCAGGACAGGCACCAGCAGGACAATGGGCACTGCCGGTCCGCAGTGGGGTGCTGCTGTGCTGGGCAGGAAGCAGTTAAACAGCAAACCCAGGTGGCTGGTGTCACCTCCTTTATCTAACTGCTGCTGCTGGGAGGAACAACTCACAATGAGACCAGGAAGTGCCCACAGAGTGGAGGGATATTTTTGAGGAATGGAGAAGGGGAGAGGAGGAAATTTTTGAGATGACAATGGGCTTGAAAGTTGCTATCTTTTTGTGATAGGCTGGGAATGTTTATAAAACCCCACCCAAAGCACTCGTGGGAAGGGTAGAAGTCATTCCCTGATAACAGCAGGCAGCTGCAGTGGGATATCTGCAGGGGGTTTCCTGGAAAAGGGGAAACTTCCTTAAATCCCAGTACGGATCACACATGAATGCACAGGAACATAGGAGTGGAGGATGAAGCTCATGGATGAGTACTTTCCTCAGCCACATCTGGTTTAAGGTTACACCAAGATCTCAGTGAAAAAGATTTAATAGCAAACAGTGGCATCACATTCACATCGTGGTTCCATATGGGTTGGCAATTGTTGTACATGTGCTTTCTCTTAATATAACTATTTAGTTAGCTGAGAAAACACTACACATGGACATTACCAGATGGTCAATACCAAAATCAGATTGATTATGTTCTCTGCAGCCAAAGACGGAGAAGTTCTAAACAGTCAGCAAAAACAAGACTGGGAACTGACTGTGGCTCAGATCATGAACTCCTTATTGCCAAATGCAGACTTAAATTGAAGAAAGTAGGGAAAACCACTAGACCATTTAGGTATGACCTAAATCAAATCCCTTATGACTATATAGTGGAAGTGACAAATAGATTCAAGGGATTAGATCTGATAGACAGAGGGCCTGAAGAACTAGGGACGGAGATTCGTGACATTGTACAGGAGTAAGTGATCAAGACCATCCCCAAGAAAAAGATATGCAAAAAGGCAAAATGGTTGTCTGAGAAGGCCTTACAAACAGCTGTGAAAAGATGAGAAGGGAAAGGCGAAGGAGAAAAGGAAAGATATACCCATTTGAATGCATAGTTCCAAAGAATAGCAAGGAGAGATAAAGCCTTCCTCAGTGATCAATGCAAAGAAATAGAGGAAAACAATAAAATGGGAAAGACTAGAGATCTCTTCAAGAAAATTAGAGATATCAAGGGAACTTTTCAGGTGAATATGGCACAATAAAGGACAGAAATGGTATGGACCTAACAGAAGCAAAAGATACTAAGAAGAGGTAGCAAGAACACACAGAAGGAGTATACAAAAAAAGATCTTCACAACCCAGATAATCATGATGGTGTGATCACTCACCTAGAGCCAGACATCCTGGAACAGGAAGTCAAGTAGGCCTTAGGAAGCATCACTACAAACAAAGCTAGTGGAAGTGATGGAATTCCAGTTGAGTTATTTCAAATCCTAAAAGATGATGCTGTGAAAGTGCTGCTGTCAATATGCCAGCAAATTTGGAAAACTCAGCAGTGGTCACAGGACTGGAAAAGGTCAGTTTTCATTCCAATCCCAAAGAAAGGCAATGCCAAAGAATGATCAAACTACCGCACAAATGCACTCATCTCACACACTAGCAAAGTAATGCTCAAAATTCTCCAAGCCAGGCTTCAACAATACGTGAACTGTGAACTTCCAGATGTTCAAGCTGGATTTAGAAAAGGCAGAGGAACCAGAGATCAAATTGCCAACATCCTTTGGATCATCGAAAAAGCAAGAGAGTTCCAGAAAAATATCTACTTCTGCTTTATTGACTATGCCAAAGACTTTGACTGTGTAGACCACAACAAACTATGGAAAATTCTGAAAGAGATGGGGATACCACCTGACCACCTGACCTGCCTCTTGAGCAATCTGTATGCAGGTCAAGAAGCAACAGTTAGAACCAGACATGGAACAACAGACTGGTTCCAAATCAGGAAAGGAGTACGTCAAGGCTATACATTGTCAGTTTGCTTTTAACTTCTATGCAGAGTACATCATGAGAAATGCTGGGTTAGATGAAGCCCAAGCTGGAATCAAGATTGCCAGGAGAAATATCAACAACCTCAGATATGCAGATGACACCACCCTTATGGCAGAAAGTGAAGAACTAAAGAGCCTCGAAAGAAGAGAGTGAAAAAGCTGGCTTAAAACTCAACATTCAGAAAACTAAGATCATGGCATCTGATCCCATCACTTCATGGCAAATAGATGGGGAATCAGTGGAAACAGTGAGAGACTTTATTTTTTGGGGCTCCAAAATCACTGCAGATGGTGACTGAAGCCATGAAATTAAAAGACACTTGCTCCTTGGAAGGAAAGTTATGACCAACCTAGACAGCACATTAAAAAGCAGAGACATTACTTTGCCAATAAAGGTCTGTCTAGTCAAAGCTTTGATTTTTCCAGTAGTCATGTATGGATGTGAGAGTTGGACTATAAAGAAAGCTGAGCACCAAAGAATTGATGCTCTTGAACTATGGTGTTGGGAGAAGACTCTTGAGAATCCCTTGGACTGCAAGGAGATCCAACCAGTCCATCCTAAAGAAAATCAGTCCTGAATATTCACTGGAAGGACTGATGTTGAAGCCGAAACTCCAATACTTTGGCCACCTGATATGAAGAGCTGACTCATTTGTAAAGACCCTGATGCTGGGAAAAACTGAAGGCAGGAGGAGAAGGGGATGACAGAGGATGAGATGGTTGGATGGCATCACTGACTCTATGGACATGAGTTTGAGTAGACTCCTGGAGTTGGTGATGGACAGGGAGGCCTAGCATGCTGCACTCAATGGGGTTGCAAAGAGTCAGACATGACTGAGTGACTGAACTGAACTAAACTAGCTGTGTATAATTTTCATCCCATAATGTGGGTTTAGTACTTCTCATTAGATTCTCTTTTCAAGGTTAAAAGAACTTATAAGCAGATAAAAGGAAAGACCTGTTCAGGGAGGTCAAGATGCTAGATAACATTGGAAGAATATCAACTAGTCAGTTCTTTCAGAAAGTGTCTGAGCACATGAGAATTGTAAGCTTTAAAGATGCTCTCCTCTTAGACCAGCATCTTCCTTTCTGTCTCTCTAGTCAAAGGAAATGATGCTAAAAGTAGGAAAGAAAGTTTACAAAGCTACTCACTGTGGTCTTGTTGGTAATAGTAAATATTGGAAACAATGCAAATGTCACACGTTGATAGGGAGATAATAAGTGGCTCAGTTAAAATGTACAACTAGAATCTTTTTCTGCCACTGAATTATGTTTCAGAATAAATGAAACATTCAGAACTATTTTCAAACATTACATCATGAGCTCCTTAGCACACTCCAGCTGGGCTGTGATCCTCTCCACTCCACTGAGCTCCCTTCTGACCACCACCTTGCTAAACCCCGTGGTCCAACCTCTTCCCCATCTCACTCAGTAGCACTTGACACCAGGGGCCATCCCCTCCAACACTTTTTCCTCCAGACTCTCCTGCTTTTACCAGGTTGCCTGTTCTCCCTCAACCTCCTTCTTTCCTGGAACTTTATCACCAAGAGCACCTTAGGGCTGAGTCTTGGGTCCTCTCCTCAGTGCTATGGACTCTTCCCTGGGAGGTCTTGGTCCTATGGCTTTAAATAATACCCATAAGCTGATAACTTCCAAACCATATCCTTATCAGAACTTTGTATCCATCAGAGGTAAACACACTAGTTCCCATCACATTATAGGCATTCAAATATTTGTTAAACAAATGAATTTTATGAAAAAAGGAGCAGCATGCAAACTTTTCTAATCAATGTGATCATAAGCAGGTAAAAGTGAAATAAAATACCCAAACATAGTAAAATGACCCAAACATAAATAAAATATAAAATACGCAGAAGAAAATATATCCAAATGTTATAACCTCTTATACACATTCTATCCCCAGCATAAGTCACATGCCAACCACTAAGACTCTCATCTAAAATATCCCTGTACTGAATGGATAAAGAAGATATAGCACACACACACACACACACACACACACACACACACACACACAGTGGAATATTACTCAGCCATTAAAAAGAATGAAATAATGTCATTTGCAGCAACATAGATGGACCTACAGATTGTCATGCTGGGTGAAGTAAGTCAAACACACAGAGAGAAATATCATATAATATCCCTTATATGTGGAATCTAAAAAGAAGTGATACAAATGAACTCATTTACAAAACAGAAAATGACTAATAGACTTGAAAATGAACTTATGGTTACCAGCAGGGGGAAGAATGAGAGAAAGAGATAGTTTGGGAGTTTGGGATGGACATGTACACACTGCTATATTTAAAATGGATAACCAACAAGTTTCTACTATATAGCACACTCTGCTCAATGTTATGTGGCAACTTGGATGGGAGGGGAGTTTGAGGGAGAATGGATACATGTATATGGCGAGTAACTTTGTTTTCCACCTGAAACTATCACAACATTTGTTAATCAGCTGTACGCATATATAAAATTAAAAGTTTAAAATAAAATATCTCTGTACCATTCACTGCACTTATAACATTATACTGTACCACTCATTTCATGCTGTTAAAAATTAGACTGACCAACGGATGAATGGATAAACAATGTAAGGTCTCTCTATACAATGAAATGCTATTCAGTCATACAAAGGAATAAAGTGATGACACATGCTACATACAGATTAACCTTGAAAAATTATGCTAAGTGGAAAAAGTCAGACATACACAAAATATATGATTCCATTTGTATGAAATGTTCAGAAGAGGCAAATCCACAGAGACAGAAAGCAGATGAGTATGTGCTAGGGGCTGGAGGAGGGGGAAGGAGAGTGACTCCTCAGTGGGTGTGGGGTTTCTGTTTGGGATGATGGAAAGCTTTGGAGCTAGACAGTGCTGGTAGCTGCACGCCATTGTGAATGTACTTAATGCCACTGAATTGTACACTTTAAAATTATTTAAATGGCAAATTTAATGTAATGTGTATTTTATCACAATAAAAGAAGTTAGACTAAGCATCTTTAAAACTCTTGGGAGCCAAATGTCTTAATCCAAAAGTTAAAATTCCTTTACTCCTTAAAAAAAAGAAAATAAAGTAAAAAATATGGCATTTCCTCAAAGAGTAACAAAAGAATGCTGTTTGGAGGTACTTATATATCAGAGTAAGAGCAGTTTATGGTACAATCCAAAGGTAACATATAAAGAAGTCAGCTAAAAATGGAATTGAGGAATGCTTATTTTAATGTGTGTCAACACCAAAGACATACATCAAAGCAAAAAGAGAATTTGGACTAAAATAGCTAACAAGGTCTATTTATAGGCAAAAATTTGAAGCTGCAAATTGTCAGATAAGGCAAAATTAATTTTGTGAAAGTATGAAAATCTGGCAGAACAGCAAGGTTATGTTAAAAAAAAAAAGAAAGAAAGAAAAAGAGTGGAAAGGGGATTAAGGTAGAAATGCCAAAAATAGAAGAGTAAGTTAAGAGAATTGATGAAGACAGGATCAAGTTAGTGAGAGGGAAAAAAAGGCACTGAAGGTATTTAAACAGTAATTTCAGATTTTTCAAGGATGAGTAAAAGAGAATACTGGCAGGTTTAAGGAGTGAAAAGTTCAACAGTGGAGGGACCTAGCACTTTTTGTCTAAGGCTAAGTAGACACAGAGAATGCTGCTGAAAAGGGTAATAAGGTAATCACGATGGTAAAAAGAAGAAATGCTTCTAAAAACATGTGGTGATACAATTTATTATCTAAACAGGGTCTCTGGACAGTGAAAGGGACATATTTAATAATTCTGCCAGGACAACAGGAATAAATCAGGACTGTTCCAGGCAAACCAGGGAGCAGTCACCCTACTTGTAGGCAACTTCAAAGTAGATACTGGATTAAGAGGATTGCTTAAAATAGTGGTTCTTCACTCAATCAGAACATGTGCCCACTTTTTATAACATGTATTTAGCAAGGTCCCCTGTGCCATGCTGAATCAATATTTGAAACTAACCATCTATCTATATAAGTTCAAAGAGAAAACAAATGTAAAACCCTAAGTAAAAGATTAAGGAGAAATAAAAAGAAAGTAAATTATAATAATATTTATTTCAATATAAAATTTCAATATTGAACATCAATAGATGTTCAAGTATGACTATTTCAAAATGTAAATGCTCAGGCACATTAGAAGACATAACAAAACAGATGCCTGCACTGACTCATATGCATGTTTGGATTTAAAGGTGAATGATCACAAAACACTGTATAGTCATGGAAATAAAGGGACAAAGGTATACAGGTGGACACCAGAATAAAAAGTAGTGTTAGCAATGTTATATGTCAACTGTATCTCAATAAAGAGAAAAAAGAAGAAAAAAATATAGCAAAAAGAAAAAGCAATGTTAGGATAAATAACAGAGCACTCATATTATAAAACAAAAAAAGAATGAGCCCTTTCATCTTTCAGTAATTCGCCAAAATGACCAACACAAAGGGAAAGAGGAGGGCACCTGCTACATGTTCTCTAGGCCTTTTAGAAAACATGGGGTTGTACCTTTGGCCACATACATGTGAATCTACAAGAAGGGTGATATTGTAGATATCAAGGGAATGGGTACTATTCAAAAAGGAATGCCCCACAAATGTTACCATGGCAAAACTGGGAGAGTCTACAATGTTACCCAGCATGCTGTTGGCATCATTGTAAACAAACAAGTTAAGGGCAAGATTCTTGCCAAGAGAATTAATGTGCATATTGAGCATATTAAGCATTCTATGAGCCGAAATAGCTTCCTGAAACATGTGAAGGAAAATGATCAGAAAAAGAAGGAAGCCAAAGAGAAAGGGACTTGGGTTCATCTGAAGTGCCAGCCTGCTCCACCCAGAGAGGCATACTTCGTGAGGACCAATGGAAAAGAACCCAAACTGTTGGAGCCCGTTCCCTATAAATTCATGGTCTGATGGGCGTAAAAATAAAGACCTAGACTGTAAAAAAAAAAAAAAAAAAAGAAAGAATGAAACCTTAAAAGAAGATAACATAGCAAGACAAGTTACAGACCACTGAAGTGGAAAAAATGGGGGGAAAATGGCTGTAAGTGTGGTGTCAAAACAGTTTTCTGCTATCTGACATGGGATCCTTGAGACCTCATCTGTACTAAAACGCAGATTCAGTCCCTATTATGCATAAGGCATTAACTAGGGCTTCAGCCAGTAGACTGATGTGTGTAATAAAAACTAGACTAAAACTTGAGCCTTAAGAGAAAGACAAAGTGCTTCAAAGATGGGGGAGGGGACATTCCAGTGCAGGGCCTGCTGAAGATCTTGAATTTCAGTTTAAAGGTAGAAATCCTCACTGGAAGATTTGAAGGGAGGGACTGATAAAGTCCCCTTTGATTTACAATGGGGTATGTGTGGAACTGGGGAGACAAGCTGGGAATCTGTGCAACAGGACAGAGATGATGGGCTGGAATGGCGGCAGTGGGGACAAACGAGCTGGCCCAGCAGGATCTGGTGATGGGCTGGGGAAGGGAAGGGAGCTTCAGGATGACCAGGTGGCTGGGCTGCCTTCCTTCCCAAGAAGGTTTGTGGTGTCACCTGTCAAAGTTTTCCCTGTGTCTTCCAGGAGTCATGAAAGTCCTGACCATAAATGTTAACAGGCTTCTCCCAGGGACTGCCTGTCCCTGTATAAGCAGGGGCCTCACCCCATATAAACGGTTCACTCTACTGCCTCCAATCAGTCAGTGAGTTTGGAGGTCACTGCCACACCACAGTGCATTCTCCACGGAAGGTACACATGTGCATTATTCTTATACAATGACACTCAGTAACAAGTAGTTGACCCTTGAAGAACATGGGGTTTGGGGGCATCGACCCCAAAGTAGAAGATTCACATACTGTTAATCTGTCTCAAAAACGCAAGAACTGATACATGACTCACCCAAGGGGAGTAAGTTGAAATGACTTGTACAGAACTGGGACTTAAACCCTAGTTCTTTTGATTTGATTATTGTGATCTCTAATCGAAGACAAACTTTGCCCCACACTTAATTAAATGAAAATACAGGTACCATTTATTGAAAAAAATCCATGTATAAATGGGCCCACACATTTCAAACTTGTGTTGTTCAAGGGTCAGCTGTTCATCCTTCCATAAGGCTAAGGAGGTCATCCCATGATGTCAAGTAGACATTTCAGGAGTTCTGTTTGGGTCCCCAGGAATTGATGAACTAAAAAACCAATTCTTCCTCAAGGGGTTGAAATAAAACATTCACCACTCAGAAGATAAACTACTTCCCAGTCGTTGATGGATAAGGTAGTCATATCCTACTCAGTGAGTTCAAAGGAGTAGTGACCTGAAGTTTCATTTTGGAGGGAGGAATAATTCAATAAATGGCAACCAGTGATCTCTAAGTTGTCTTAAATAAGTACTCTGAAAAGGATTTAGATCTTCTAAAGAGAGAAAATGGCTATTTCCTTTAGAGTCTTCTTTCTGAGGCCAAGACTCCCAGGCATCCCAGCTCACTTCTCAAGAGTTACTTTCCATTGTGATTCCCCCCTCCAAACACCAAGCCAAGTAACAGGCATTCCCTTTAGCACTTAAGTCATAAAGACTGATTCTATAAAAATTTATCAGAAAGGAAATCAAGAGAAAGTCACCTCTGGTTTGAGCTCTTCCTCATTTGTGGGTCTGATGTGGTGGGAGTAATTTGGCTGCAGCTACTATATGGATGTCTGATCAGAAACCACCCAGTGGGCAAGTGTAGTGTATGGGAAGGTTATTGTAAGCATGGTTCTGGAGAAATTCATTGTACTAATAAGCAACCCATTTTTGCTCAGAATTACACAAAATGCTGCTGCTGCTGCTAAGTCACTTCAGTCGCATCTGACTCTGCACAACCCCACAGATGGCAGCCCACCAGGCTCCCCCGTCCCTGGGATTCTCCAGGCAAGAACACTGGAGTGGGTTGCCATTTCCTTCTCCAATGCATGAAAGTGAAAAGTGGAGATGAAGTCGTTCAGTCGTGTCCGACTTTTTGCGACCCCATGGACTGCAGCCTACCAGGCTCCTCCATCCACTGGATTGGTGTATCAAACACGGAACATGTGAAAAATCTGTGATCATGTGTGGTAGAAACTCATGTGTTCAGAAAAATAAAAATAAGTTAGAAGATTCATGAAGCAGAAGTAAGCACATAGTATGTCTGTTCTTCTAGCTGTAGCTAAGGGGAGCAGTGGTCTGTAACTTATCTTGCTATGTTATCTTCTTTTAAGGTTTCATTCTTTCTTTCTTTCTTTTTTTTTTTTTACAGTCTAGGTCTTTATTTTTACACCCATCAGGCCATGAATTCATAGGGAATGGCCTCCAACAGTTCAGGTTCCTTTCCTTTCACCTGGAGAGCTACATGAAGTATGAAAATGGAAAAGCAACGATTAAGGGCAGAACCATCCACTCATACTCTGGAATGGATATGACTCTACAAATTACCTGGCCTCATGCTCCAGACCTCCCACGGTCCCATTCCCAATCTCTCCTTCAGCTTTATTTCCCACTATCTCTGCTCCTGCCCGACCCTCCACTCCAGGCCTTAATTCTCTCCACTGTTCTCCCATCCCTATCATCAGAATCACACTCTACCATCCAAACAGCATCCATCTGACCTGCTCCTCCAGGACTAACCAAGTCCTTCCTCCACCAAGAAGACATCACAGGTCATTTCAGCCTCCAGATATCTCATCCTCCTCTAAGCTTACAGAGCTGATGTGCCAATCATTTGGCAGATAAACCAATGCTGTTTCATGACTGGGGTTGTGTTTTGACTTAGCTTTCAACATGTCTGGGTCTTATCTGACCAACCAGGTTCTTGCAGAAAGGATCTGACAAAGTATTTTGTCTCCCACACAGCACCACACAGTCAGCACTTCCTAAATGCATCCTGATGTTGTTGCCTAATCGTCACATAACGATGAAATATGAGGTCAAGAAAGTCAGTCTCTTGAGCACAATTACCAAGTCTTGTTGCTCTTAGATAACAGCACAAAGTTAGCACATGCAATAAAGTTTGATGAATGAAGAAGAGGCTAGGACTACAAGCAACAGGAAAGTATGCGGGGGTTGGGGTGGAGATGAGAGAACCGGATGGAGGAGTAAGAGATGAGGAGAAAAGATGGCACCATCAAGAGTAAAAACTGGGCCAGTCAGCGGTGCTGGTATATATTTCAGAGGCAAATTGGAAGGTGGAAACAGCTGAGGGAGGGAGACAAGGAATTGGAAGTCATCCTTCAAGAACAGAATGAGACTGAGACATTCGTCATCTAAATTTTCCATGTAGCAAATATGTGAGCCTCTGCCAAGGCAGTCTTGACACACAAATGTTTAACAATGAGACTGTAGGGGCAAAAAGAATAGTTTTATCTCTACCACATTTATATATTTAACTTTGAAGAGACAGAAAAGGACAAAAATTCAGAGCATTTTAATATTCTGACTGGGTAAGAAAAAAAATAGGGCATATACACCTACAAAAAGGAGGGTGATCGGGGGTGTTATGGACTGAAAAGAGTTTATAAAGAGTATAAATGGGAAATATAATTCAGTTCAGTTTAGTCGCTCAGTCGTGTCCGACTCTTTGGGACCCCATGAATCGCAGCATGCCAGGCCTCCCTGTCCATCAGCAACTCCTGGAGTTTGCCCAGACTCATGTCCATTGAGCCGGTGATGCCATCCAGTCATCTCATCCTCTCTCGTCCCCTTCTCCTCCTGCCCCCAATCCCTCCCAGCATCAGGGTCTTTTCCAATGAGTGAACTCTTCGCATGAGGTGGCCAAAGTATTGGAGTTTCAGCTTCAGCATCAGTCCTTCCAATGAACACCCAGGACTGATTTCCTTTAGGACGGACTGGTTGGATCTCCTTGCAGTCCAAGGGATTCTCAAGAGTCTTCTCCAACACCACAGTTCAAAAGCCTCAATTTTTCGGTGCTCAGCTTTCTTCACAGTCCAACTCTCACATCCATACATGACCACTGGAAAAACCATAGCCTTGACTAGACGGACCTTTGTTGGCAAAGTAATGTCTCTGCTTTTTAATATGCTATCTAGGTTGGTCATAACTTTCCTACAGGTCTTTGAAGGAGGTAGAAGATTTAAGTAAAAGAAGATGGTATGAAAGAAGAGAACAACACAACAAAAGGAGAATCATAACAGATGTTCTTGAGGAATACAGTGATTTAAAACTCAGCCACTGTAAATAGACATAGTCTCAAAATATATATTGTCATCAATCTAATTCAATGTGAAAATGAAAGGGATCTGAGAAATCTGTCCCTGAAAAAGGGTAGTAGCAAAAAACATAGTGTACAAGCATTTCCTACAAATCCAAATATCACCAGATAACACTGGGATCAGCGACATCAGCATAGCTAGGCTAGTGGTCACTAAGGCCACTCTTCCCCCTTGAATTCTGTGACGTGGGGTCACTCTCCCTTCTGTTGCCACATTCTAGGTGGCCTGCCACCTGGCTCTGTTTCTCACACACGGTCAGGGAGTACTTAATTCTACTACAAGTTATATTGGTTATCTACTTATAGTCTCTTTCCCAGTAGGAGGTAAACTCCAAGAGGGCGGGGAGCCTATCTGAAATGGGCCTGATCCAGAGAGGAACAGAGTGGTGCACAAGGCTGTGGATAGAGGGACGCACTCTCAGCTCATGGGAGACATTCCAGGATGAGGGACGTGTCCTTGCTTTTCAACAGAGACAAGTGGGGCAGCCTCAGAAACCATCACCTACAGGGCCTTCCAGCTTAGGACTGAAACCACATCATCAGCTGTCCTGATTCTCAGGCTTTAGAATTTGGACAGGAATGACACCATCAGGTCTCCTGGTTCTCCATCTTGCTGACTGAAGCTCTTAGGACTTGTCGGCTCCCATAATCGTGACAGCCAATTCCTTGTCATGAATCTTTTTATACACACATACTTATGATCTATTCTATTTCTCTGGAGAGCTCTAACATATTAGGTATAGGCACTAGCCTACTGGTTCTCAAAGTGTTGGACCCAGTGTGCATCAACCTAGTATCAACACCACTAAGAAACTTTTATAAATGAAAACTCTTCAGCTCATCCTACAGCTACTAACCCAGAAACTCTGGGGCAGAGCCTAGCAGTTTGTGGTTTCAGAAGCCCTCCAGGTAATTCTGATGCACGCTCACCTTTGAGAATCACTCATACTAGGATAAATACGTCACATCTGTAATGGAATTCTTCCTTACTACTTGAAATGTGATCTGTGGACCAGCCACACAGGCATCACCAGGGGCTGGTTAGAACTACAATGCCAAAGAATGCTCAAACTACCGCACAATTGCACTCATCTCACACGCTAGCGAAGTAATGCTCAAAATTCTTCAAGCCAGGCTTCAACAATACATGAACCATGAACTTCCAGATGTTCAAGCTGGATTTAGAAAAGACAGAGGAACCAGAGATCAAATTGCCAACACCTGGTGGATCATCAAAAAAGCAAGAGAGTTCCAGAAAAATATTTACTTCTGCTTTATTGACTATGCCAAAGCCTTTGACTATATGGATCACAGCAAACTGTGGAAAATTCTGAAAGAGATGGGAATACCAGACCACCTGACCTGCCTCTTGAGAAACCTGTATGCAGGTCAGGAACATACAGGTCAACAGTTAGAACTGGACATGGAACAACAGACTGGTTCCAAATAGGAAAAGGAGTACGTCAATGCTGTATATTGTCACCCTGCTTATTTAACTTATATGCAGAGTACATCATGCGAAATGCTGGGCTGGATGAAGCACAAGCTGGAATTAAGATTGCGGGGAGAAATATCAATAATCTCAGATATGCAGATGACAACACTCTTATGGCAGAAAGTGAAGAAGAACTAAAGAGCCTCTTGATGAAAGTGAAAGAGGAGAGTGAAAATGTTGGCTTAAAGCTCAACATTCAGAAAACTAAGATCATGGCATCTGGTCCTATCACTTCATGGCAAATAGATGGGGAAACAGTGGAAACAGTGGCTGACTTTATTTTGGGGGCTCCAAAATCACTGCAGATGATGACTGCAGCCATGAAATTAAAAGATGCTTGCTCCTTGGAAGAAAAGTTATGACCAACCTAGACAGCACAATAAAAAGCAGAGACATTACTTTGCCAACAAAGGTCCGTCTAGTCAAGGCTATGGTTCTTCCAGTAGTCATGTATGGATGTGAGAGTTGGACTATAAAGAAAGCTGGGGGCTAAAGAATTGATGCTTTTGACTGTGGTGTTGGACTCTTGAGAATCCCTTGGACTGCAAGGAGATCCAACTAGTCCATCCTAAAGGAAATCAGTCCTGAATATTCATTGGAAGGACTGATGCTGAAGCTGAAACTCCAATATTTTGGCCACCTGATGCGAAGAGCTGACTCATTTGAAAAGACCCTGATGCTGGGAAAGATTGAGGGCAGGAGGAGAAGGGGATGACAGAGGATGAGATGGTTGGATGGCATCACTGACTCAATGGACATGAGTTTGGGCAAACTCCGGGAGTTGGTGATGGACAGGGAGGCCTGGCGTGCTGCAGTCCATGAGGTCACAGGGTTGGGCATGACTGAGCGACTGAACTGAACTGAACTGAATTGGTCAGAACTGTAGGCATGTGCACAGCATTCCAGACCTACAGAACCAGAATCTGCGTTTTCACAAGATTCCCCAGGTGATCTGGGTGCCCTTGCATTTGCGTTAAACATGCTTAATGGTGAGTCTGAGCTGTTCTGAGGTCGGATCACCTCCGGGCCAGCCAGTTTGGCTTTTCCTGGGTTCCTGAGCTCAAGTCCTTAAAATTAACCGTCTATTGCTTGAAATGACTTCAGTGACTGTCTGGTCCCTGAGACACAAAGGGCCTTCTCAGAGTCAGACCATGGGGTGAGGGGCATATGTCCTCATTTCAGCCCCACCCCTCACTCTGCCCCACGCCCTAGGTTCACACTGTGGAGTGACTGCCCTGGACAAGCCACCACCTTGTTTATACCTGTGGGCTTCTCTTCTCTTTTCTCCATGTAAGCCTTGTTTATCCCTATTCACATGGGAGTTTCTAGAGCTCTGCTGTCTGGTATGGTAGCCATTAGCCACCAGTCATTACTGAGCTCTTGAAATACAGCTGGTTTAAATTAAGATGTGCTACTATGCAAAATATGTTGCAAATGTTAAAGAACATAAAATATCTTAGGAATAATTTTCATATTGATTATGTTTTGAAATGATAAATCTTGAATACATTGTATTAAGTAAAATATTTTATCAAAATTGATTTCAACTTAAAAAATGTGGCTACTAGAAAACGTAAGATTACACCTGTGGCTCACATTATATGTGTGCTAAGTCTTGTCCCATTCTTTGTGACCCAATGAACTGTAGACTGCCAGGCTCCTCTGTCCATGGGATTTCCCCAGTAGTATATAGTTGACCCTTTAACAACTTGGGGATTAGGGGTGCCCATCCTCCCTGCAGTGGAAAATCTGTGTATAACTTATAGTCAGCCCTCCATACACATGTAGTTTCTATGTATCTGCAGTTCTACATTGCAGATTTAACCAATTTTAGATCATGTAGTAATGTAGTATTTACTACTGAAAAAAATCCCTGTATAATTGGACCTGCAAGGTTCAAACCTGTACTGTTCAAGGATCAACTATATTTTTCTGGACAGTGTGGGGCTAGAGAACAGGCCATGGCCCCTCCATTAGAGAGAAGCTCCCAAGGGGGCAGGCATCACATCTCTCCCTTGCTCTACACAAGCTCTGTGCCCAGCTCTCTGGAGGTGGGTGAGCGTCAGGGTTGGCTACACAGACCCTTTCCAGGGTTCAGCCTAGGGTTTAATTCCACTGCACAAGGTCATGAATGGTCCTGTCATTAAGAGGCTTGCCCTCATGAGGGATACTGCATGTTTCTTGGCCCTGGTTGCCGAAGGAAATCACAGGAGAAAGCTTTCTCTTCCACTCTTCATGCAAGAATTTCCCTCTGTGAGTAGTTCTTAGGATGTTAATGCCAGGTTTGAATCACAAAGCTACCCTTTACTGAGTGCCTGCTATTTGACAGTTCTGTGCTGATCCTCACACAGTCCATGGGGCAGCCATTAGCATCTGTTTCTGGGAAAGGAAATAAGGTTCAAAAGGTTAATTTCTACATAGTTAGAAGTTAGTGGAGGTAAAATCCAAGACCATTGGATAACACTGCCAGGTAAACTTTATCATTAGGGGGTTCAAAAGGCTCCACATATGAATCATACTCTTAATTCCAGAAACTGCTCTTTCTAAATAAGAAGCATAAGGAAAAAGCACAGTACATAAAGCTGGTGAGAAGCAGGGGGCGCTGCTGGATTCCCTTTGGGCTAGCATGGCACCATTGACAATTTATCCATGGCATAAGGGACCAGAGTGGATTCTTTCAGGCCTGTGGTCTATGGAGTGGTCCCAAACCACACATGGGCCGAAACTGGCCTTTGATGTAGAAGCAAAAGGGAATACAGTGCCATTTACATTTAAAGGGGCTGTGGCCTTTAGGTTATTCTCTATCTCCTAGTGTTAGAAGGAATAAAACATCTTCAGTGGTCTCCCCAAATTAAAGCCAAAGGGGAGGGGGCAGGGTTGAGAGACTTAGAGTTTTCCCATTCTGTTAACAGCTCTCCTGCCTGCTTTCCTTTCCCCTCCTCAAGTACCACGACCTAATAAAACTTTTCCTGCTTAGCTGAGACATCAGATCTAATGTCCTCACTGATGGGAATCAAAAAAAAAAAAAGATTTCATGTGACCTGGGTTGTATATAGCTCCCTAGGTGGCGCTAGTGGTAAAGAATCCACTTGCCAGTGCGGGAGACTCAAGAGACGGGTTTGATCCCTGAGTCAGGAAGATTCCCCTGGAGAAGGAAATGGTAACCCACTCCAGTATTCTTGCCTGGAAAATCCCATGGACAGAGGAGCCTGGTAGTCTACAGTCCAAGGGGTTGCAAAAGAGTCAGATATGACTGAGCACACATTACACTCCTACCAACTCTATTCCTTTAAAATGGATCATAGAAAACAAGGACTAGTCAGGCTGTAGAGACCAGAGAATTCAAATCCTTTATTCTGCAGAAACAGAGATATGGAATTTAAAGTCACACATTTACTGGCAAAAGTTGGGACCAGAACCTTGGACCTCTGATTCCTCATTTCCCCAGTTCCAAACAGAAAATCAGAAAAGGGATGTTTTAAACATTTCTGTGTCCCCACCCAAATTCATATATTGAAACCCTAATCCCCCCCACCCTCACCCCATGTGGCTGTATTTGGAGACAGGGCCTTTGAAGACATGACAAAGGTTCAATGAGGTCAAAAGGGTGTGGCCCTAATCCAAGAGAGCTTCCCAAGTGGTGCAGTGGTAAAAAATCCACCTGCCAATGCAGGAGATGCAAGAGCCAAGGGTTCTATCCCTGGATCAGGAAGATCCCCTGGAGTAGGAAATGGCAACCCACTCCAGTAAATTCCATGAGCAGAGGAGCCCGGAGAACTACAGTCTGTGAGGCTGCTAAGAATTGGACAGGACTGAGTGACTAACACATACACACCTAATCTAATAAGGCTGGTGCCCTTATAAGAAGATCAAGAGACACCAGAGTTCTCTCTGCCATGAGAGAACACAGCAGAAAGGTGGCTAGTCAGAAACAGAGCCTTCACCAGAAACCAAATCCTGCTGGACCCTGAGCTTGAACTTCAGCCGCCAAAACTGTGAGAAAATTAATTTCTGTTATTTAAGGCATGCAGTCTGTGGTATTTTGTTATGGCAGCCTGGGCTGAGTAACACAAGAGGATAAAGTAATTTTTATCTGTGGGCCTCAACTCAAGTTTGGGCATGAAAGGTGCATAATGTAGGGGAAAACACAGGACCAGAACTGGCCAAGATAGGGGCCATTCAGAGACTGACTAGGGACCACTTTCCATGTGGAATACCCCAGCCCACAGGTACTGGAAGGCCATTAAAAAAAGAATGAGTCAATTAGTTGAAGAATTTGGGGAAAGCATCCAAACTATGCATATCCTGTTCTATGAAACAGCCTGTGTGTCCTTTCATGATGCAAGAAAACAGGAAAAACATTGGCCTGAGTACACCTCACCCCCTTCTGAAACCTTCTCTGGCACATAGTATCCCTTGAAATCAAGGTTGGGAGGACTGTTTCCTGAGAGGAGAAAATGAGTCTGACCCTCTGATTTATAAGCCCTTGGGAAGGGTGGAGGGACACTTGTTATACTTCTGAGGGTCTGATGAACGCCTACGTCCTTTAAGATGTCAGGCCATTAAGCAGAAGCCAGTGGCCTGAACTGGAAATGTTCTCACCGGTGGAGTGTCTTTAGCATGTGAGAGATATACCAGTCACAAAGGAATAGTTTTACTTACGGTCAAATGTTTTCCTGGAACTTTTGAAGTTAATAAAATTTTTTTAAGTACAAAGGAAATAAAACAACAACAAAATAATCAGTGTTAACAAGCTGGTATGTTTATCTCCTATATATTTTTTTGAGTTTTACAAAGCTTTTTATGACAGGCATGTATTACTTTATAATGATGATAAAAACATTGTTCATTCTCTAAATAGTTCAGTATCACATGCTAGGAAGTTTTCTAGATGCTAGAGATACAGCAGTAAACAAGATAAAAATCCCTCTTTTAGAACTTCCAGTTAGGGGGTATTTGGATGGAGGAGTAAAATAGGAGACAGTGATGGCCCTGGAAGGAAAAGTTGGGGTGGAGTGAGAGGATGGAGAGCCCTGGGGATGAAGCATCAGAGAGGGTTCTCCAAGAAGGGGGTGTCTGAGCAGAGATCTGAAGTAAGTGAGGGGCCAAGTCAGGGGCAGGGCTGTGGAAAGAGCTCTTCTTTACACAGGGAACAGCAGGCGAAGGCCCTGAGGTTTTGCTCAGGGACAAGCAGAGGGCCAGTGTGACCACAGTGGAGCTCGCAGTGACCACAGTGGAGGAGCGGAGGGAAATGGGTCTGGAGAGCCAGGCAGGAGTGCACTGGGCCTCGTAAGGCCATGATGAGGAGTCTGAGTGTGAGGGGAAGCAAGGGGAAGGCTGAAGCCGGGGAGTGAGGTGATGTGTAGTCCGACATCGTCTTCTGGATGCCTCCCTTGTTCCAGGGACCACATTTCTCCCATCAGACGACAAGGTCCTGAGTTCAGGGATATGGGGATGTTTTCTCTTGTGGGTTCCTTTCCCAAGAGAGGGCTGAAGCAGGAGCTGCAGGCCATAGGAAACTGATGGCTTATCTCTTCCCAGGGTTTTCACCTCCTGGGACTCACCTTCTACCGTCAACTCCACTGTCACCTGGCGGGCACCACTGCCGTTGGTGGCTTCACAGGTATACTTTCCCTTGTCCTCGTCACGCACAGCATGAATCAAAAGGCTGAATGTCCCCCGGGTACCACAGTCCAGCAGGAAGCGGCCCCCACTGGTGATGGGTTGTCCGTTTCTGTGCCATGTCACTTGGGGCTCTGGGTAGCCCCGGACCTTCAAGGAAAAGAAGAAAGGGTGAGAGCTTGTATACAAGGAGTACTTCCTATGTATCAAGTATTGTTCTGGGTACATTACATGTGTTAACTCATATAATCCTCATAAGCAGCCCGTGAAAAAAATACTACTTACATCTCCATTTTAGAGATGAGGAAATTGAGATGCAGAGTTTTGATAGATTTCTTGAGGTCTTGAAGATAGAAAGTGGCCAAGTCAGGCATCCTGGCTTCAGAGCCCACCACACAGATGTCTCTCAAGCCTGGTTACATGATTAGAATCACTGGGGGAGATTCAAAGCAAATACTAGTGCCCAGGTCCAACCTTGGACCAATTAAATCAGAACCCCAGGGGTGGGGACTGAACATGGGGATTCTATGTTTCCCAATGTTTCCCACTCTAACAAGCAACAGATACTTCTTAAAAATGCAGATTCTACTTCTATAGGTCTGGGGTGGGCCTGAGATTCTGCCATTCAGATAAGCTCTCAGATGCTGCTGAGGCTGCTGGACCCTAGAACTCACCTTGGGTAGCAAGGTTCTAGATCTGAGCTGCCCAGTATGGCGGCCACTAGCCACACATGGTGACCAGGTGCTTGAAACGTGGCTGATCCTGAGTCACACCATAAGAGTAAGTGTAAATTACACAAGGGGCTTTGAAGAGTTACTATGAAAAGAGAATGTAAAATGCCTTGATAATTTAGAAACACTGATTACATATTGAAAAGATAGTAACCTTGATATATTGGGTTAAATAAAATATATTGTTAGAACTAATTTCACTTCTTTCTTTTTAGTGTTTTAATGTGACTACTAGGAAAGGTGCAACTACATATGTGCCTTGTTTGATGTGTCTGTCAGGCAGGTCTCAGGCTGAGACCACTCTCTCTATGAATTGTTAGCAGCTAACATTTTCTGAGTGCTAAGTGTTAAGCACTTTTCTAAATACTTAACATATCTGAGCCTCATAGCAACTTGTTCAGAGAGAAGATGTTTCCCCAACGAGGGGGAAGTGCAGGGAAAGATAAGTTCCAAGAAAAGAAATCACTTTGAGTTTCAGAGAAAGTTCCCCAAGGGCCCTGAAACCCAAGAAACTCAATCAGCCCTTCAGAATGGATTCCTCTTCAGAGGAGCAGGGCTCAGACTGGCCCATCAGTGCAAAGCCTGGGACCCTGAATTGGGGGATTTTAGCATTAGAAATGCCCAGAAGACATCATAGAACCCTCCTGAGAAAGAAACTGTTGGTGTTGCAAATAGGCAACAGCAGCAGCTTTTACACACGTGTCCACTTCCAAAACAAGAGAGCATGGGTACAGATGCAGCAAAACCAAATTCACCGGATAACCCCAAATTGCATTTACAAAGAAAGCCTTCAGTGACTGGTAACTGTAATTTTCATCACAGGCCTCAGCGAGGTCAGAGAGGATGCTTTATCAGCACATGGGAGAAAGGGGATGGTAGGTGGCTGTGCCCTCACACCTGGACCATTGTGGCCTTGCCAAGCACACATGTCCTATCTCAGGGTGATGGGGCTGAAAGGGACCATGTGCATATTATAATGGCTATTGTGACATGAAACAAAAAGAGATCGCTTCTAGGTTGCTCCTGTTTTCCTTTTACTTAACTATCATTTTCTGATATCCTTGTAAATAACACCCTTGATCTTTGTAAAACAGAAAAAAAATTAAATGAAAATGTGTATTCCTTTCATATTAGTGTGTCTGTATAATGAATATATGACTTCCCCAGTGGCTCAGTGGTAAGGAAGCTGCCTGCATTGAGGAGTCACAGAAGATGCAGGTTTGATTCCTGGGTCAGGAAGATACCCTGGAGTAGGGCATGCCACTCACTCCAGTATTCTTGCCTGGGAAATCCCGTGGACAGATGAGCCGGGTGGGCTACAGCCCATGGGGTCACAAAGAGTCAGACACGACAGAAGCGACTTAACACACATAATAAATGTATAGCACAACCATTTATTAATTTGTGGAGCCCCTCAAGGTACCTAAATCTAGAACTGGAATTAAAAGTGGTACACAGATAAACATTATGCATGTCTGAAGGTGGCAGATGCCACATATCCATATAAAAAACATGTCATCTTGTGGTACACTCTTGGCACAGAACTTCATGCCAAGGAATATCAGACAATCACTCTAGTAATGCATTCTTTTTCTCTGTGAAGCTTATCTTCAGGAAACAGCTAAGGAAAGAAACTTTCCTACAGAAGGAAGCCCCTTGGGAGTCTGGTCTTACAGTGAATTTGTGAGTTATCATCCTTTCCTCCACCCTGTTAGGCAGGCAACCTTCTGTCAGTGTCAGAGAAAGGGATGCAGGGCCCTGGGACAGGGGCTAGGGGGCGGGGGGGGGGGGTGTGATGAATCATTAACTTCACCAAATGCGTCCTTAGCATTCCATGAGCAAGTGCTCTGGCCCCCTGCAGCGGTGCCAGCTCTAAGGCCATCAGGGCTGGAGGCATCAATGATTAACTGGGGACACTGCAAGTGCTCCAGACCTTGAGGACACAGATCCCTATTTCCCTTTCTATTTTCCTCTCATTTTCTACGTGCATAGACATTCCCCTCCACCCCACACTACCAAATCCACCTCTGCAGTGCCCTTATATATTAAAGTAAGTATCCAAGGATTTTTTTTAAATGCTGAAACTAGTGACACTTAGAAAACTGCAGTTTGCAATGGACTTTTGTACACCCTGCATCTGAAGCAAAAGCAGGAATTTCTATGACCTTTTTCTGTTCCAAGGTCTGAATAATCCGCAGCTCCAATTCTTATCCTCCCTATATAGAAAAACTTGTTCAGTCACTACCTAACCTTACTTAAAAATTACTCAACTTCAAGTAAACTCATTTTTATTGTCTTCCTACTATCTTGGGCTCCTAGGTGGGGAAAGAAGAGAAACCTAGACTCACATTCTTGGGTGTGTGACAACAGCCCTGCCCTCCCTGGATGTCTTATCTGCCTTCATCACGGGCCTTCTGCCAAGAAGCCACAGCTGGGACTTTTACAGCCCAGTCAAAACTGCAATAAAAGCCCAGTGATACTTTAGTTTTCAGAGTCTTCCACATAGAGAATCTTATTTGATTCTTGCAGTGCTATAATGGAGGTGTCTTGGGAAGCAGAAGCAGAACCTGAGATAAGGATTCAGGAAACCAAGCCCTTAACTGACACTCAGAGCAACTGGGAACAGGTGTAGCAGCCTGGTGAAGGTGATTTGGGTGGGGTACCAAGAGTGTCTGTGACAGCATGCAAGGCCAATCATATTATTAAGCCCTGAGAGCTAAGGAAAGAGGCCTGGAGAAGTGAACGATTTGCTATCAATTAAGATCAAGTGGCAGATCTGGGACCACAATTTTGGTCTACCAGTTGAGTAGCTGTCTCTCTGTGCCTTACTGTAAATTTTTGTTTTTGGTAAGATAAATACTATAGAACCCAAAGCATTGATAAATGTTTATCCCTTATAGACCCTAAACCTCCCCTATATTAAAACAATATCTGTTCCCCACTTGGGGAAAATGTGAATGGTCATGGCCATGCTAAAAGCAAGTCTAGGGCTATTTCCTTGAAGTAACAAAGGACAGTGCCATAGACTAAATGTGTCTCTCTAAATCACTGCAGATGGTGATTGCAGCTATGAAATTAAAAGACGCTTACTCCTTGGAAGGAAAGTTATGGCCAACCTAGATAGCATATTAAAAAGCAGAGACATTACTTTGCCAACAAAGGTCTGTCTAGTCAAAGCTATGGTTTTTCCAGTGGTCATGTATGGATGTGAGAGTTGGACTGTGAAGAAAGCTGAGCGCTGAAAAATTGATGCTTTTGAACTGTGGTGTTGGAGAAGACTCTTGAGAGTCCCTTGGACTGCAAGGAGATCCAACCAGTCCATCCTAAAGGAGATCAGTCCTGGGTGTGCTTTGGAAGGACTGATGCTGAAGCTGAAACTCCAATACTTTGGCCACCTCATGCGAAAAGCTGACTCATTGGAAAAGACCCTGATGCTGGGAGGGATTGGGGGCAGAAGGAGAAGGGGACGACAGAGGATAACATGGCTGGATGGCATCACCAACTCGATGGACACGAGTTTGAGTAGACTCCAGGAGTTGGGATGGACAGGGAGACCTGGCGTGCTGCAATTCATGGGGTTGCAAAGAGTTGGACACGACTGAGCGACTGAACTGAACTGAAAGTTCATGTTGAAATCCTAACACTTAATGTGATTATATTAGGAAGCGGGCCCTTTGGAGTGATTAGGTCAGAAGGGTGGGACCCTCATGAATGGGATTAGTGCCCTTACAAAAACTATTCCAGGGAGCTCCCTCACTCCTTTTTACCATGTGAGGACACAGCAAGAAGCTGGCCATCTATGAACCAGGAGCTGGCTCTCCCCAGACACTGAATCTGCTGGTGCCTTGATTTTGGACTTTCCAGTCTCCAAAACTTTGAGAAATAAATTTCTGTTGTTTAAACCACCCCATCTATTGTATTTCTGTTAAAGCAGAAACAGCCTAAGACAGATAGGATGGGTGCCATGCATGTGCCCAAGACATCCCTAGGAGAGTCAGCGTGGGACAGAAAAGACAGATGACATAACAGCCAGGCCTGTGTCCTAGGTCTGGCTTGGCTTCCTGACCTTTTCTGGTTGTAATTCCTTCTTTTCATTGATGAGAAAACAGTTCTTGATGCCTCAGGTCCGTTCTATCCCTGAAGTAGTCTGGATTAAATAATGACCCACTTAGCTTCTGGGGGAAGATTCTTTCTTCCCCTTCCAGTCTCCCCTGGGCCCAGCCCACAGCCTTAATACTCTCTAATCCTCCATAAAGGAAAACTGAGTGACCACAAGGAGAGATGCCTGTGAATATGAGTAGGCAGCCCTGACTTCTCACCATAATGAGTTTTTGGAAATGGCCCCAAAGAAGGTCATTCTAAGGAGAATCATATTTTTGCCACAGTAACCACATTTAATTGGAGGTTGTATTCTTAAACAAAAGCTTGGGATCAAATAAATCAAGGGCATATCTGACAACTTGTCATAAAAATAAAGATAGAGTCACCATAGCCCCTATAATAATTTAAAACAGTAAAACTGTGCTTCAGTTCCATAAAATGTCCCCAAGAGCCTTTATGGCCTCAAAAGACCTTTAAAAGGAGTGGGGGCTTGTTCTGCGTGTGTTGGCTGGTGAGGAGAAAGCTGGGCTGCAGGCGGTGGCTGCTTGCTGCCATGTCACATCTGTCTGCCATGCTGAGAAGCTTTTCAGAACCTGGTGCTGTTTAGAGATCTACTTAATGACTGAAAGTGAAACATTCTTAAGGGTGTGCGTGCTAAGTCACTTCAGTTGTGTCTGACTCTTTGCGACCCTATGGACTATAGCCTGCCAGGCTCCTCTGTCCATGGGATTATCCAGGAAAGAATGCTGGAGTGGGT
Organism: Cervus canadensis; assembly: GCF_019320065.1. Lineage (NCBI taxonomy): Eukaryota > Metazoa > Chordata > Mammalia > Artiodactyla > Cervidae > Cervus > Cervus canadensis. The sequence goes on from NC_057392.1 coordinate 44,634,619, forward strand.
TGCCATGCCCTCCTCCAGGGAATCTTTCTGACCCAGGGATCAAACCTATCTTTTGATTTTTCTCTGATGTGTGTGAAGGGCTTGCAGTCAATTTTGGGTTGCCTGGAACAGGCTACCAGGGTGTAAGCCCACAGCAAAGTCAGCTTCTCTGGCTTCCATACCCCTACCAGACTCAGAGAAACACATCTGCCTTCTCAGCTTGGTAAGAGGTAGAAAGGGGAGTGATGTTCCTGGTTTTGATGATCTCCTGCAGGTCTTTTGTACCTGGGTGGACCTGTCCCTGTTTGCACACTGCCAAGCCACACAGCTGCAGTGCTGAACTGGGCAAGGCATGAAACTGAAGCTCTGCTCATGATGGGAATGGAAGGAGACCAAAGAGAGAGAGAGAGAAACCAGGATTACACTAAAGCCAGGTGAAAGTGGACTGCCCAGCAGGACACTGGGGAGTTGGAAAGATACACAAAGAAGATGTGAGCAGTGAGCCGAGAAATCCTTGAGGCTGGGAATAATGGATGAAGGTGTTGTCCATAGTATTTGTTTGAACCATACTGATAACCGAAATCAATGCTGGGAAAGACTGAGCCTGAAGGATGGGAAATTAAGGAAACCTGCTGGAGACAAGCAAGACAGACAAAGCTGATTCTGCAACGCAACTGTCTCCATGCTTCCTATGATTGCCAGCCTGCCTATAGCCCATCACTCTGAACTTCTTGCCCTGTTTCAAGGCATCTTCTTCTACATAAATAAATTCTCCTAGGATAAATGACTAGGACAGAGCTGGTGATTTAAAAACTGAAAATAATAGCAAAGAAGCCAATGATCCTGAGGAATTCATTGAAGATGAATCTTCTGTCCTATCTCCAAGTATAAGCTCATCCATATAATAAAGGGACATGGATGCACAGAAAGAATTAAAATATTAACACCCCCAGCAAATTAGACCACAGAAAATGCCTATGAAACTTACATCATGGATATATTATGAGAGTGAAGAGTGAAGGGTGAACCACAGGTATGACATGACAGTTTAGGGGCCTGGGTCTGTGTCAGCACCCGGCACCTGGCCCATTGGACAGGCAGGAACTTAACTAAAGCTTTGAATAATCCCATTACCAACAGTCAAAAGCCTTGACTGAACCCACAGAATCTTCAGGAAGAGATCATACTGGCTAAAAGCAGCAATTAGTGAGAGGCTTAAACTGCTGGACCCTCTCTGCCCTTAAGTCCAAAGTTGTGAAACAGCAGGGACTGAAGCAGTTCCATGAAAAACAAAAGCAAAATGCAGAGAAGCACTCTTCACTCCGGCCCGGAGAAGGCCACCTAGGTCTTCAGGAAAGATGCTGGAAGTCTCTCTCTGTGATCAGCCACTCTCACTTCCTGTGGCAAGTTTTCCTTTCCTTTGGCCCAGGACACAGACACCCCCATACTCCCACATCTGCCAGACTGAGAACACACTGTTATTCCCACAAAGAGCATGAGACAGGTTACAGCTTGGCAGCCTTGGCTTATACCTCAGGCCCTTTTGACTGTTTCAAACAAGAAGCCTGATTTCCTTCTATCTAGCTCAAGCTTATCAATGCGTGCAACTTCTTGATTCCCTTTCAATGACACAAGCATTTAAAACTCCGAACAGTCTAACAAAGAAACAGATTCTAAATGTAATCAGGAACCTCTGACACTGATGTTTTCCTAGTGCTTCCAAATTCAGGGTTTTCCTATGAAAACAAGTGTCCTTCCAGTTGAGATCCAGTTCCTGTGGGATGGCTGTGGGATTTCAGCCTTACTGGGAACCTCTCTGCACAAAGCCCTGAGTTCTGGCTTTACCTCCCCTAACGAAGACTTCCAAAGAACCAGCATCTCCAGCTGGTGAGGCTGGCCCAGGAGCTAAGCTCACCCTCCAGTTTCTGATACTGAGCTGAGACATGCTCTCAGATGTATTAAAATACTAATAAGAGGTGCGAGGTATCACAGAAGTTTAACAAATTAGTGCTGTGGCTTGGTTTTGTTTGATGTGCTCAGGATCTCCTCCTGCTCACCTTTCCCAGGGTAAGCCCCTCCTTTGAAGATCTGCTCCCTTCCCTTCTACCCACCTCAGGTGAGTCTGGTGGAGAGGCACCAGTAGCTGCCTTCTGGCCAAAGCGCTCAAGCTTCCACAATGAGCCTGATCCAAGTCAGCTAATCAGGACTCTTCCCTGCAATTTCAATTAGAATAAAACGAGACCAAACTGTCTCTTCACAGAGATCCTAAGCTGGGAAGATATAAGCCTGAAGCTACCTGTGGGCAGCCATCCCCCCCCATTCCCACCTATGTTTCCTTGCCTCCACCTAAGAGAAGCAAGCCATGTACACAGTAAGACATTACATACACAGTGAAGAAGGAAGGAGATGGACGCATGGCAGGCAGAACTGTGGTGGACTTAGGATCCACTCGGTCATATGAGACAATACCTGTCTTTCATTTAACCCATGCACTTGGTTTCTGTCACTTGCAAACAAGAGTCCTAATTCAGGAAGGTATATGGCATCTGGAATCAGACAGAGCCATGTGTGGGTGCTGGCTGTAGCAGTCACCAGTTGCCTGACCTTGGGCAAATTACTTAACTTACTTGGCCCTCAGTTTATACAACTGTAAGATGGAACTATATCAGTATCTATTTCCATGGATAAGTTTATGATCAAATGAGAAAACACATGTACAACAGTACGTCAAGAAATTAAAAAGGTTAGGTCCTCTGTCTCTTCTTCTCTCTGAGGTCACTGATTCCTTGTAATAAGGTACCTTAGCATCCATTCAGCTCAAAGCTTTGACAGCATGAAACTGCTTCTGCCCGAAGAAATACCAGTACTTGTGAACTTCTGGGCTTGCTGAGCCTCCTCTTACACAACTCGGATTCTTATAGACAACTTCAAGGTGTCACACCCTTAATCAGAACTGAGAACACCTTTTGCCTTAGTGGAACTGGCTTATTATTTTTATTTGAAGGGTAAACCCCTTTTGAAAAGTGATTGCTGATTTTATGTAATATCAAAAAACACATTTTAAAACAAATATCCCATCTGTAGTTTTGCCTGTACCATCATCCCACTCCTATAATATCATGTGAAACTTCAAGACAGAGACCATCCCCTTGATTTCTGCCTCACTGACTAATGCAGCCTTGGAATTTCAAGGGCATGGGCAAGTTTCGCGAAGGAAATAAATCTGGGGTAATAAATCTGGAGTTTCTGGCCCATCATAGTTGGATCTGGAGAGAGAGAGACATACTTTGCTGGCAGAAGAGATGGAGCAGGGGGCTCCTCCCAAACAACACACAGACTACTTGGCAGCGGCTTCTGATCCTCAAACAGTGGAGCCCAGACGACGCGAGACTCAAAAATCCACAGAACTCAATCCGGCCACAGATTGTCCTGGGAAGGTCCTGTCCTCTGAGGACTCTCTGAGAATATGAAGCAATTCTATTTAAAAGCAAAGGTGGGCAAAAGTGACCAGACGGTCCCAGCCACTGAGAACATCTCAGCTTGGCTCCCTCACCTTAACTGTCTCTCCTGGCGGCTGCTGACCACCTGCTCCGCACGCACGCACGTTACTACACAAAGCCTGCATTCTGCTTGGCTCTCCCAGGTGGCAGGCTGTGAGGGAGCGGGGTGAGCAGGTGGAGCTTGGATGGCAGGACCTCTTGGGCTGCCTGCATCAACATGGTCAGGAGAGTGCCTCTGTGATGCTGTCAAAAATATCTGCACCAGGGGCAGACAGCAGCAGTGTGAGTTTGCTTCTTAAATAGCAGAATGTCCTCCCCAGACCTCACTGCCCAAAGGCACCCTCATCTGCATAGAGAATCATGCCAGATAAGGAATCAGAAGTTGTTTCCTGTGCAGTGTCAGTGTCTGGCTGCCCACCAGGCTGAAAAACATAACCCAACATGCTTTCCTAAAATGCTTTCACGCTTACTAAGACACATATGTGGTCAAAATGTCAATAAGTAAGTCATTAAAAAAAAAAAAGCAGATCTCTGCTCTACCCCTCCCACCCCCAATTTCCACTTCCTTCAGGAAATCATCTTCAACTCTTTTAGCCATTCCTTCTGTTTTCTTCCCCAGTGTTTAAAGTAACAACCTTAAACAACTATTTTATTCTTTCAAATTTTAGACATTATGTCTTAACTTCTCTATATGAAACATAAGCTTTTAGCTCTCAACCTTCCCATAAGCTCTTCCCCTACCCCCAGTAACTAATGACAATTTTTATTATGCCAGTGTGTTAGTGTTTGCTTTATTTTAGTTTTGCTCACTGCCAAGCTACATAGTATATTACAATTATTAATAGATTTTTTTCCTGGAGTTAATACCTGCCATACTTTTGGTTTGATTGGTTTTTTTTTTTAAAGAATACAACTTCTGAAGAGAACTATAAAATTCATCTCAGTCAGTTCAGTTCAGTCGCTTAGTCGTGTCCAACTCTTTGTGACCCCATGGACTGCTCACCAACTCCCAGACTCTACCCAAACTCATGTCCACTGACTTAGTGATGCCATCCAACCACCTCATCCTCTGTCATCCCCTTCTCTTCCTGCCTTCAATCTTTCCCAGCATCAGGGTCGTTTCAAATGAGTCAGCTCTTCGCATCAGGTGGCCAAAATATTGGAGTTTCAGCTTCAACATCAGCCCTTCCAATGAACACTCAGGACCGATCTCCTTTAGGATGGACTGGTTGGATCTCCTTGCAGTCCAAGGGACTCTCAAGAGTCTTCTTCAACACCACACTTCAAAAGCATCAATTCTTCGGCGCTCAGCTTTCTTTATAGTCCCACTCTCATATCCATACATGACTACTGGAAAAACCATAGCCTTGATTAGACAGACCTTTGTTGGCAAAGTAATGTCTCTGCTTTTTAATATGCTGTCTAGGTTGGTCATAACTTTCCTTCCAAGGAGGAAGCGTCATCTCAGCAATGGTCAAATGTATTGGTGGCTTTTATTTTTTCCTCCATTGGAGATATCTCTCCTGGAACATTCTGTTGCTATCCTCCAAATCTGAACTCAATGCTATCTAGGCCTGGTGCATAGTGCTCTGGGGACTTTCCTTCACCATCCTCTTGGACGCCACCAGTTTGGTTGAACATGTCCTCCTCCAGTGGTTTCTTATGAACAAGTGCAAGGAAGGTTAAATCTTTAAGTTTCCAAAAGTCATTTCCAAAAGTGTCAATACTCTACTTTACACTCAACTGGCAGTTTATCTAGGAAAGAAATTATAGTGGAAAATCTTCCTTTAGAATTTTGAAGGTATTGCTTCATGGCATTTGAAGTCGCTGATTCTGGCATCCAGTGTTGCTACAAGAGGTATAATGCCATGCTGATCCTTCCTCTATGACCCAGTCTATGTGTGTGGATTTTTTCCTTCAGAGCTTCTGGAATCTTCTCTTTATCCCTGACAGTCTAGAATTCCATGATGATGTGCTTTGTTGTAAGTCTCTGTTCACTCATTGTATTGGATCCTTGGTAATACGTTTTTTCATTGTAGATAATGCATATCTTTTAATTTTGAGGAATTTTTGTGTTTTGATTGATGATATTCTTTGCAGCCAAAGATGGAGAAGTGCTATACAGCAGCAAAAACAAGACTGGGAGCTGACTGTGGCTCGGATCATGAACTCCTTATTGCCAAATGCAGACTTAAATTGAAGAAAGTGGGGAAAACCACTAGACCATTCAGGTATGACCTAAATCAAATCCCTTATGATTATACAGTGGAAGTGAGAAATAGATTTAAGGAACTAGATCTGATAGACAGAGTGCCTGATGAACTGTGGATGGAGGTTCGTGACATTGTACAGGAAACAGGGATCGAGACCATCCCCAAGAAAAAGAAATGCAAAAAAGCAAAATGGCTGTCTGAGGAGGACTTACAAATAGCTGTGAAAAGAAGCGAAGTGAAAAGCAAAGGAGAAAAGGAAAGATATACCCATTTGAATGCAGAGTTCCAAAGAATAGCAAGGAGAGATAAGAAAGCCTTCCTCAGTGATCAATGCAAAGACATAGAGGAAAACAATAGAATGGGAAAGACTAGAGATCTCTTCAAGAAAATTAGAGATAGCAAAGGGAACATTTCATGGAAAGATGGGCTCAATAAAGGACAGAAATGGTATGGACCTAACAGAAGCAGAAGATATTAAGAAGTAGTGGCAAGAATACACAGAAAAACTGTACAAAAGAGATCTTCATGACCCAGATAATCACGATGGTGTGATCACTCACCTAGAGCCAGACATCCTGGAATGTGAAGTCAAGTGGGCCTTAGGAAGTATTATTACGAACAAAGCTAGTGGAGGTGATGGAATTCCAGTTGAGCTATTTCAAATCCTCAAAGATGATGCTATGAAAATGATTCACTCAATGTCAGCAAATTTGGAAAACTCAGCAGGGACCACAGGATTGGAAAAGGTCAGCTTTCATTCCAATCTCAAAGAAAGGCAAAAAATGCCAAAGAATGCTCAAACTACCTCACAATTGCACTCATCTTACACGCTATTAAAGTAATGTTCAAAATTCTCCAAGCCAGGCTTCAACAATACCTGAACCATGAACTTCCAGATGTTCAAGCTTGTTTTAGAAAAGGCAGAGGAACCAGAGATCAAATTGCCAATATCCAGTGGATCATTGAAAAAGCAAGAGAGTTCCAGAAAAACATCTATTTCTGCTTTATTGACTATGACAAAGCCTTTAACTGTGTGGATCACAATAAACTGTGGAAAATCCTGAAAGAGATGGGAATACCAGACCACCTGACCTGCCTCCTGAGAAACCTATATGCAGTTAGAACTGGACATGGAAAAACAGACTGGTTCCAAATCGGGAAAGGAGTACGTCAAGGCTGTATATTGTCACCCTGCTTATTTAACTTATATGCAGAGTACATCATGAGAAACACTGGGCTGGAGGAAACACAAGCTGGAATCAAGATTGCTGGGAGAAATATAAATAACCTCAGATAGGCAGATGACACCACACTTATGGCAGAAAGTGAAGAAGAACTAAAGAGCCTCTTGATGGAAGTGAAAGAGGAGAGTGAAAATGTTGGCTTAAAGCTCAACATTCAGAAAACTAAGATCATGCCATCCGGTCCCATCATTTCATGGCAAATAGATGGGGAAACAGTGGAAACAGTGTCAGACTATTTTTTTGGGCTCCAGAATCACTGCAGATGGTGATTGCAGCCATGAAATTAAAAGATGCTTTCTCCTTGGAAGGAAAGTTATAACCAAACTAGACAGTATATTAAAAAGCAGAAACTTTACTTTGTCAACAAAGGTCCATCTAGTCCAGGCTATGGTTTTTCCAGTAGTCATGTATAGATGTGAGAATTGGACTATAAAGAAAGCTGAGCGCTGAAGAATTGATGCTTTTGAACTGTGGTGTTGGAGAAGACTTTTAAGAGTCCCTTGGACTGCAAGGAGATCCAACCAGTCCATCCTAAAGGAGATCAGTCCTGGGTGTTCATTGGAAGGATTGATGTTGAAACTGAGACTCCAGTACTTTGGCCACCTGATGTGAACAGCTGACTCATTTGAAAAGACGCTGATGCTGGGAAAGATTGAGGGCAGGAGGAGAAGGGGACGACAGAGGATGAGATGGTTGGATGGCATCACTGACTCAATGGGCATGAGTCTGGGTAAACTCCAGGATCTGATGATGGACAGGGAAGCCTGGTGTGCTTGCAGTTCATCGGGTCGCAAAGAGTCGGACACGACTGAGCAACTGAACTGAACTGAGGAGACTTCAACTTTATCATCAAACCAATCTATTGAAGTTATTATTTTGGCTATCATTAATTTCAAAAAAATCTTCTTTTTTGGGTTTTTCAAGACAGCATTGAGGGGACTTCTCTGGTGGCCCAGTGGTTAAGAATCTGCCTGCAATGCAGGGGACACAGGTTCAATCCTGGGTCAGGGAATTCAGATCCCACGTACCTCAGAGTAACTAAGCCCATGTGCCACAAATACTGAGCCCTCATGCCACAACTAGAGAGTTCATGCCCTGAGTGAAAGATCTCTCATGATGCAACTAAGACCCGATGCAGCCAAATATATAAAGAAACTTTTTTAAAAACCGCACTGAATAATCTCCTCTTCCTGTTTAATTGAAAGCAACATCTTATCTCTGAGGTAAGACAAAATTTCTTCAACATTTTCTATAGTCTTCTGTCCCTATGTGGTTTCTTTTTCACATATATGAGTAAAGAAATTAAAAGCTTCAAGCAAGTGGGGCCTTGTCAACTTGTTGGATCTCCCAGTAGAGTGAATGGGTAAAAATGCTCAACTATCAACACCTATGGATCTTGTCTCTTGAGATGATCAGGTTCCACAGAGAGGAACTTCTGATTTCCTGCTGAGAGGGTGGTAGCCTGGACACAGTAATTAGGTTTGTCAACCAGCATTTGGGACTTTGACTGAGGAAAGGCCATGAGGGGACTCCTTTCAATACACTGATTTCTAATTAGCCCCTCTCCCTTTTGAGTACGACACCCCATCCTGCCTGCAGCTGTACCTTATGCCCAGGAGTTGAGAGTTCGTTAAGTTCAGTCTCTCTTCAGATAAACTTTGATCTTTCAGTCAAGAGAGGAGCAGTGGCCTGGCACATGGGGTATAGTAGGGAATTTGAGACCCTAACTGCTTGTTATTACATTTTTAACCAATCCTCCAATTTTCAGCTTCAGTCCACAAGCCAGACTTTCAAAGTTCATGATGCCACCAATTTCTCAGCCTTTATAGAAACTATTTTGGCACAAGCAGGCTTACTTTTTTTTTTTTTTCCAATCAGACATGGGTATAGCACAACACAGAAGCTAAAACCCAAGTCACCCAATCATCTATTCATTTTCCATCATCCACCAATTTGTTGACATGGCTCATCTGCTACTATCTGTTGTCTCTCTCTCATTCTATTTGTCCTTGTAGATTTATAAGTTTTCTTTTTCTTTTAATAAAAACTCATTTTAAGGATGGTTAGCATAAAAAAAAAATAAGCAAGGACCTAGATAAACTAGAATCCTTGTATACTGATGGTGAGAAAATAGAATGATACAGCTGCTATGGAAAACAGTATAGTGGTTCCCCCTAAAATTAAAAATAGAACTACCATATGACTAAGCAGTTTCACTTCTGGATATAAACCCAAAAGAACTGAAAGAAGGGACATGAACAGACATTTGCACACCCATGTTCACAGAAGTACTATTTATATAATATCCAAGAGGTAGAAGCACTCCATGCCCATCAACAGATGTATGGATAAACAAAGAGTGGTATATACAAACAATGAAATATTATTCAGCCTTAAAAAGGAAGGAAATTATGATACATGTTACAACATAGATGAACCTAAAGGACATTAAGCCAGTCACAAAAGGACAGACAGTGTATGATTCCACTTAGATAAGGACCTGTTGTTGTTCAGATGTTAAGTCATGTCTGACTCTTTGTGACCCCATGGACTACAGTACGCCAGGCTTCCCTATCCCTCACTATCTCCCAGAATTTGCTCAAACTCATGTCCATTGAGTCAGTGATAGTGTCCAACCATCTTATTCTGTCACCTTCTTCTCCTCCTGCCCTCAATCTTTTCCAGCACCAGGGTCTTTTCTAATGAGTTGGCTAATCACATCAGCTGGACAAATATTGGAGCTTCAGCTTCAACATTAGTCCTTCCAGTGAATATTCAGAGTTGATTTCCTTTAGGATTGACTGGTTAGATCTCCTTGCTCTCCAAGAAACTCTCAAGAATCTTCTCCAGTACTACAATTCGAAAGAATCAATTCTTCGCCGTTCAACCTTCTTCATGGTCCAACCCTCACCTAGATGAAGATCTAGAATAATAAATTTCATGGAAGCAGAAAATGGAATGCTTGTTGCCAGGGGTAGGAGGAGGAGGGAAATGGGGAGTTAGTGCTTAATGGGTACAAAATTTCAGTTTTATAAGATGGAAAAAGTTTGGGAAATGGGTGGTAGAGCTTAATTACACAACAGTATGAATATACTTAATACCGCTGAACTGTATGTATACTTAAACATGGATAAAACAGTCAATTTTATGCCATGTATATTTTACAGCAATAAACAAAAATCAATGAGCCAAATATATGTGGATCTATTTTTGAACTCTGTTGTTGTTTCAATGAGCTGTGTGTTTATCCCTCTGCCAAATACTACTTTGCCTTTAGTACAATAGCTCTATGTTAGGTATTAAAACAAGAAATAAAAGTTTGAAAACACGTAAATCAGACCAAAGTCACTCCTCTATTTTAAAAATTTCCAACAATTTCTCATTGCACTAAGAATAAAGCCCAATTGCCATGGTTCCCAAGGCCCTGGGTGGCCTGGCCCCTGCCTTTCTCTCTGCTCCATCCTTGCTCACTGCACCCCTGCCACACAGGCCTCGTCTCCATGCCAGGGAGTAAGATGGAGACAGCAGATGGCACTCCATCTTGGAGTGGCTCCCAGCCTGCAGGATGACAGGGCACACACAGTCAGGGCCGCAGAAGGGGTGTAGACAGGACTGAAGGAGTACAGGATGGATGCGGGGAGGCCCATGGTGGTGGTGCTGAGCAGGATTCCAGGGACCACCTCCCGGTACAGCCTCAGCCCCCAGGGAGCCGGGGTGGGTGGCTGATAGAGCTGGGTGTGTAAGAACCAGCCACTCAAGTCTGACTGGACAGCAGATGGTTCCTGGTAACTCTGCTGACCTCGTGGCAGCCCCTCAGGGTCCCCACCCTGGGATGGGCTCAAGGAGGGGTGAAGAGAGATGGATCGCAGGCCAGGGCAGTGGGAGCACAGCCTGGCAGGAGCCTCAGGGCTCCTCACCCTCCTCCCATTTCCCTCCACGAACACCCTAGTGTCACCCGGGGAGTGCTCCTCAGCCACTGCTGCCTGATTCATTACTCCTGCCAACTGAGTTGCATGCAGCGCAGCTCCTGCACAAGATATTGTTCAAGAATTTTAAGGCAGGGCCCCAGGGGACACAGGAAAGAGAGCAGAAACAAATGCCAGGACCCTCCTAGAAGGTCCCATTGTGAGCAAGCCTGTGAGTGCCCTGCTTGTCTGGGTGTCTGTTGGTGGCATGCTGGGGGCAGGGAATGCCAAAGGGGTTTGAGTCCTAGTTCAAAACACACATTTAAAGCAGATTTAGACTTCCCAGTCCAAGCCATTGAAATTTCTTTTCTGAAGAAGCATCTGGAAAAATGGAGGGAAAAGTTGCCCAGTTATTTAGTAAAAACAAAACTCAAACTTTCCTTCCCCCCGCCTGCCAATGTCCCTTTCAACTATGTGATCCTCAGGGATCCATGTAGGCTGGGCCCCAGCTGAGCTGGCACCAAGCATGTTCATCCCCAGAGGAGGCGAGCCCCACACACAGCATCACTGGCTAGATGCTAGGGTACCTCCCCAGCCCCCCAAAGTTGTGTGCCTGACATCAGCAGACCAAACCCTGGCTGGTTGAGAGAGATTCAAAATCAGTCCATTTCCCAGACTGCTATAAGAGCAGCTTGAGGGCTTCCTGTGTTGGAAGCTTTGTAGCCCAAAGAGCCCTTCTCCCCACGTCCTAGAATATCCTCGGTGAAAGAAGGAGGGTAAACAGACAGTCTACAAAAAGTCTGGGCATCTGCTTTCCTTTCTAATCACAGTGAATTGTAGGAAACTCAATAGGTGCCACTGTTGTAGCACGGAGTCAAGGAGCCAGCAGGCAGGGCTTGGCTGCAGCCTCACTGTAGGTAACTGCTCAGACCACCCAGCTCAGAGCATTCCAGGTGCAGCCACACAGCTGCTAAACAGGAGTGGATGTGCTGACAGGCACAGGGGTCACCCTAATAAGTAAGGTATTTAAGGAATTAGGCAAGTTGGCTATAGACATCTCCAGGCTTGAGGAATGGGAAAGAGGTAAGAACGGGTTTGCCAGTCCCTTGGGGAGTGTCAGGAAGTGGCAGAGAGAAGCAATTTACACAGATGAAGGGTGCCTGGGGGGTGCCTTCAGGAAAGCAGGCTGCTGAAAAAGATGGCCTGGCTCATACTTTGCGTTGCAAAAACAGTCCGCTTCAGGCTGGATACTAGAAGGGTCTGTAAACTTATTGTGCCCCTAAGAGCCCACTTTAACCTGGAGAAGCTTAACTGTTTCTAATACCACTCAGGGCTCCCACCCCCACCCCATACCCTGGCCTCAGCATACCTATTTCTAAACACACCTTCTCAGGGAGCTCCTGGCCTCTGGAAATTCTGGTAACTCTTTCTGCCTCTCACCTACACCTTCCCCTGGTGTTTCACCAACACTGGAGCCCACCTGAGCAGGACAGGGAATTCCTGCCCCATAACCCAAGGAGAGGCAAGCCAGTCTGCAATCCAGAAGGAAGGAGCATGCCTGGGGCCCAGAGCCCACTGCTCCCAGTGGCAGGACGCAAGTAAGAGAGCAGTGTTTATTCCCAAGCCACTTTCTGTCCAGAGCCTCTCAGCTGGGTCCAGGTCTGGGGCCAGGGTTTTCATTTCCAAGGCTGGTGTTTTTCCCTTCCTTTTGCTGGACAGGGAGAAGCGGAAAAACCCAGCAGTGCCTTGGCCCTCAGCTTCTCTGGAGCTGATTTTGCTGCCCCTGGCAAGGTCTGCCCCCAAAGTAGACATGCAAACCACGATTACAGGCCATGGCAGAGTCAGAGTCCTCAGTTCCAACTGTCCAGTTGGAACACCAGACCCATGTGACCTTCCCAGGCCTTCTCTAAGGCAAAGACCACTGACACCACTCAGGGCTCAGACCACTGATGCTCCCAACCCCACCCCACACCTTGGCCTCAGAACACCTACTTCTAAACACACCTGTAGACTGCAGGCTGGGGATAGCGCTCCACCTCTAAAGGGGTGACATTTATTTTAAAAGTTGAAAAAAAAGGGAATTCCCTGGTGGTCCAGTGGTTAGGACTCCACATATTCACTGCCAAGGGGGCAGGTTAAATCCTTGGTCAGGGAACTAAGATCCTGCAAGCCACGAGGTGCAAGGTGTGCCCAAAAAAGAAAAATTTTAAAAAGATGAAGAAAATATCCTCCAGCCAGTGTTAAATGCCAATATAACCAATTCTCAGTTATCTCCCAGCTGCAAAGTTCCATTTCTGTCTGTCTATAGGATGTGTCATGCATCAGATTTATCCTAATTGTTTCCTTTTTAAAAATGCTCACTGACTACTTCCCTGGTGGTCCAGTGACTATGACTCTGCGCTCCCAATGCAGGGGACCCAGGTTCCATCCCTGGTCAGGGAACTAGACCCCTGCAACTAAAGATCCTGCATGCTACAACTAAGAATCAAGGCAGCCAAATAAATAAATAAAAATATTTTTTAAATGCTCACATACACCATTAGGTGAACAAGAACCTTAGAGTTGTGCAGCTAGTGGGACCAAGCAAGGGGTAATTCCGAGACACCCTCCCCCCACCTCCTCCAAGACCACTCACTCCCCATCTAGAGTCTCCTCAATTATCCAGGCCCCTCTCATCTCTCTTGCCTCCCAGCTTTCAAACCTTACACTATTCTGTAAAGTGACCACATTTTTAAAACCAGCAGACATTTATCTGTTTAAAATCAGGTCTGTTCCAGAAAATCTGGGGCAAACTAATCACCATGACATCACCTTTCATATTTCTTTCTGCCCTACAGCAAGCACAGTGACCATACTTTCCATATAAAATCAAGACACATTATCTGACAGGAGATTCATGGGCAGCCTCCAGGTGCAAGGAGGAGCTGGTGTTATAAAGTCTCAACTTCAAAATCCTGGAACTCCAAGCATATTTGGATGACTTAACTGGAAAAAATGAGAATATTCTGAATCAGAATGGCTCAGAACAATCTGAGAGGAGAGCACCTACGCCATTAACACAGGTTACGCTTCTGTTTATTCCAAGCACATTTGGCAGAACTCCCTGACAGACTGTCAGCTATCTGAGAGGGGGAGCCTAGACACCATGCCTGTTATGAAGTTCTCTCCATGTCCAGCAGGACTACTAAATCCACTACAGAGTAGAGGGTAGATTGATGTCTCTCCTCTCCCATCTTTATGTCCTACACGGCTGTAATTTCAGAAACACTTTTCTTACTGTCCCAAACTAGGTCATGCTGTTATGCTCTCAGGGCACCCCATGTTCTTCCTTCAGTGGGCCTCATCACAGTTCATATTTCTTCTGTATGCAGTTACTCTCACCTGTCTCAGCTGCTTGTGGAAAGAACTACAGAGATCTGGCTCATCAGCGACTCACCAACTTCTTGGCACGTAGTAGGTGATCAACCAGTATGTTCAAACCTGGTCTCTCTGGTAAGTCCCAGGACTTCATATTTCTCCTTTACACCAATATTTTTGTCAAATACTTGAAAGAAGACTGCAAAGCTGCTCATGAGAACTAAAGGATGCAACAATACTGGGGACATAACATGTAGGCTAACAGAATCAACATCCTAAGAGAACAAAAGTTCAAATAAACAAAAGTTAGCAGAGAGCAAGTACTGTGAAGGTTCTATAATCCTCAACTAGACAAAATCAAGAGTAGCAGGGGCAGCTCCTGTGTAAAAGGAGCTGGGCAAGAGGCCCTTAAACTTTATTTAACCTTAAGCTGTATTAACAGAGCATGCTACGTGAACAAGGAGAGGGCAGTGCCATGCTGCCTGACTGCTACTGACAGGGTGCTCTCAGATACAGGCACCACAGGTTAACCAGACACCGACAAAGGGGCTCATGATCTAGTGATGTGATGACCGTGCCTACTGCCCTGCAGGCAACTTACTGAAGGAACATAAAGGCTAGTTGATGGAAACAGGTGTACTTAGCCTGGAATGAAACACACCACAAGGAGGATATAACTGTCTTCAAATACATGAAGAGCTCTTGTATAAAAGAATCTATGTGCTGCATAGCTCCAGAACAAGGGTGTAAAAGTCCAAAATCTAGGCAGATTTAGGTTGATACAAGGAAGGTAACAATGCCTGAACAATGAAAGGGGACAAGTGTAACATGATAGATCCCCATCCCCAGAGGTCTTCACAAGGAGGCTGGAGGACCATCTGGCTGGGATGTTGTCAAGGGAAACCTCATACCCTCTAAGACGCCTTCCACCCCAAACCTTAGTCTTCTAAGAACTTAATAGAGCTGAATGCATAAAGTTGAGAGAACTTGGAAAGAAAGATTCTGTTTATGTATAAATTACCTCTGTACTATGAATACAGAGCTTGGAATGATCTGTTCCTTGAAGGATTTAATGAACTCACCCACAAAACTATCTGGATTCAGCATGTTTTCAGGAGATACCTCCTCACCCTTCTAATTTCTTCCACTAAACATTCCATGCTTTCAATTTCTCTTTTAGTCAATTTTGGTAGTTTCTATCTTCTTCAAAAATATATATTTCTTTCAAGATTTCCAAATGGGGGCCTCCCTGGCAGTCCTGTGGATAGGAATCCACCTGCCAATGTAGGGGACATGGGTTCGATCCCTGGTCTCGGTGGATTTCACACGCTATGAAGCTACTAGGCCCACGTACCACAACCACTGAGCCTGTGCTCTTGAGCTCGAGCCATAATGACTGAGCCCACTGCAGCGACGTATGCCCCCCACCACTGCTCACTGCAACTAGAGAAAGCCTACACAGCAATGAAGACCCAGCACAACCAAAAATAAATAAATTAACTAATTTTTAAAAAAGAATTGGCTCTTAAAAAAATTTTTTCCAAAAATATTGTCAGAGTTGAACATGAATATCTCATTTTTGTCAACTCTAGATCTGTGGTTAGAATCTCATTTCTAAATTTTATTTATATTTTCTGGTCTTCTTTGATTGATCTGGTTGGATTTGCTATTTCTTATTTCCAAGACTGGTCCTTAAATACATTCATTAAAATAATTTTTTTACTTAGTAATGAACTCATTTCTTTTATATAAATAAAAGGAATAATTTTCTTTGGTTTGTTTTATTATTTTATTTTGTGAGTTGAATGCTTGGTTCATTAATATTTAATATTTTTGTTCAATAATAAAAAATTAGGGACTATGAGTATATTTCTGATATTGGCTTTAGCTGGTTATAAACTACTCAATAAGCAAGACTGCTTTCATATCTAGTAGCTATTACTAGTTAGAAAACATTCACACACTCTCACTTCATCTAGGAACAAACTTAAGATGTGCAAACTTTCAAATTTTCTAAGCAACATATGACAAGTCTTGAACAAATAAAGAAAAATACTTTGTCATTAGATTAAAAATAATCAGTGGAATTATACTATTAAATATGGATTGTTAAAATGCTGTCATAATTAAAACCATTTTGGTTCTGATACAAAAATATACATACTGAGTAATAAAACAGTTCAAAAAATCCAAAATAATCTCCATATATGTGACTTCAGTATATGATGAAAGTGCCTTAAAATGCATGAGAAAAGAATGGATTATTAAGTAAATATATATACTTTTTTTTAAAATCACATTTAAGGTCCCTACTTCATACTACACAGAGAAACATTCATTTTGATTAAAATTTTAAAGGTAACAAAGGCCAGAAGAAATGCATATTATAAGCTTAGAGATTCCAAGTATGATACCAACAGCAGAAGCCATTAAGACATTTAGGCATTTATATTTAAAATTTTTGTACAAAAGTACAATTATGACAAAAAAGGTAAATGAAAAATATTTGAGTTATATGTAGAAAACAAAGGTGGAAGCTCTTAATACATATTTTAAAAATTTCTATTACTAAATAAAATGAGTACATAAAGAAGAAAGTAAAGGGTATGGATAAGAAGTTCATGAGACAGCCAACATAAAAAAAGTTTAAAAGTGATCAAGCAAATATGAAATCAAATGTGATACTATTCATTATTAAAGTTTGCTAATTTAATAGGTAAAGTGATAACCAGTGCTTATGAGAGAATGGAAAAATTAAAAGTTAAAAATTAAATTCCTAAACATTGCTGATGTGAGAGTAACAATTTGAACTTCATTTTTCTTACCTATGGAGTTATCATAGTAATGATGATCTTGACAATCTGGAAATAGCTATCAAAGGCTTTAAAAGATTCAATAAGTCTAATATCTGCCTATGGAATTATCAAAGATGTCCACGAGGATGGATGTAGTGTTAGCCACTCAGTCGTGTTCAACTCTTTGCGACTCCATGGACTGTAGCATGCCAGGCTCCTTTGTCCATGGGATTCTCCAGGCAAGAATACAGGAGTGGGTAGCCATACCCTTCTCCAGGGGATCTTCCCAACCCAGGGATTGAACCTGGGTCTCCTGCATTGCAGGTAAATTCTTTATCATCTGAGCCACCAGAGAAGGCTGTCTATAGGAAGGAAACTGCAAAGCTTTTAAACGTTCATTTTTTTAAATGTAAAAAATCAATTTTGGATGCCAGATCAATTTAGAGGAAGAAAAAGGTACTGATAGGATGCTAAAACCAAGATGAAAACAACAAAAATTTTCTTTGCTTATTAGAACAGAGAAGCCAAAATTGAAAACATACTTTTTGTCATATCTTTTCTTTAGACCAGACTTTCCCTTCATGGAACACTGAAGAACATGGATAGTTCTATTTTTGAATGGGACTTCTCAGGTGGTGTTTATGGTAAAGAATCCACCTGCCAATGTAGGAGATGCAAGAGACACAGGTTTGATCCCTGGGTAGGGAAGATCCCCTAGAGGAGGAAAAGGCACCCCACTCCATTATTTTTGCCTGGAAAATTCTATGGGCAGAAGAGCCTGGCGGACAACAGTCCATGCTGCTGCAGAGAGTTGGACATGACTGAGCACACACACATGCGTCATTTTTGAATGTGTATAAATGATTCTCTTGCTCTAAGTTATTTTTACAAGAAAAATTTAATTGAACAATCATGGGCCAAGAGCAAAATAAATCTATTTCAAGAATTGCTCTAAAACATAAAAAATTAATTAAAATTAAATAATTATGGCACAATAGGATGAAATACTATACAGTTATTAAAAATTATCATCTTGAAGCACATGAGAAAACATCAGTTAAATATTAATTTACATAAAAAGGAAACTTATAAAACTACAATTATTTAATATGTATAATATGGTGTTTGATAACCATATACATTCTTCTTGTTATAAAAGAGGAAAAATTAAAAGGAAATATACAAGAATGTAAACAGCTTCTATCTCTGGTGGTGGGATTGTTTTCTTTTCTATACTTTTCTGTATTTCCAATTTTTTTTTTTACAGTGAATGTCTTTTACTTTCTTGAATAACATGAAAAACATTAAAAAACCTAACTTACTGAAGTTTAAATTATGTAGATTTTCTAGGAAGCCATTTTTTGGCAAATAAATTAAAAAAAAGAGAATGGTTGTGACTAGAAGTCCACTCAGAAAGGAAGACTGAGGGGATGGCATGCCATACTTGTCTGTAAGAAAATCCAGCTGAAATCGGCATGGCTGGTGACCAGCTAGAAAAAGACCAAATGGGCTGTGGCTGTAGCAAAGCTAGCAGCATTCTTCATGGAAGGTCCCGCGCAGCAGAGGGGGAGAGGCTTCCGAATAGGGGCTTTGAACAGTGTCCTCACTCCCTAGCTGGTGTTCAGCAGGACCGCTGAAAGGACTTCAAAGGACTATGTAGTCCATCCATCACTCACCCAGCAGGCAGCGCACACCCCCACACCCCTGCCCAGAGAATCTCACATTGGTTAACTCATCCTGCAAAGATGCACGTCAGTGGTTAACTCCAAGCCCCGGGTGAGATAGCAACTGGTAGTCCTGGCCAACTCCTCTCTCAGGCTTAACTGGTTTCAACCTTTGAGCTGGAGTCTGGACCTGGGTAGAGCCACTGCCATCCCCAGCTGAGGCTGCCAGGGCCTTGGCAGAATCCTGGGGCTGAGCTCTGTCCATGGAGCGAGACAGCTCTGGGCAAGGAAAAGCGAGGGGAGGCTGGGCGCCAGCCTCTTCTCCAGCTGTTTTCAATAAGGCTCCACTTCTGAGGTTGCTGGCAGACCTCTGGAAAGGTCTGAACCAACCTCTCATAATGTTTTCCATCAAACCCACAATTAAGTAATATTCTCTTAACTCATGAACTGCACATGAAACCTTTTTCCTGTCACTTCTCAGCTCCTCTCCTAAGCAACCTACCAGTAGGTCATGCTGGGGTGACAGCACTTTTGCAGGGTCAGCAGAGACCACAGTACAGGCTTCCTGAGGCCATTGCTATGCCTGTTCCTGCTACACAGGGATGGAAGGGTTGGACATCCGGCCTCATGGTGTACACACCACACTACACGCATCACTTCATTTAATCCTCCCAGTGGTCCTGGAAGGTCAGCATGGCTATGCTAATTTTACAGGTAATAAAAATGAAGTTCAAAGAAGATAAGTCATTTGCACAAGGTCCCCAGATTCATGATTTTTCCACTACAGCCTTTCAAGGAGGTCAAACAGGATTATGGGCAAGAAAATTTCAGATATCACAAAGCTATTACAAGACCATCTAGCCTTTTGGCAAGATATTTCACCAGTACCCCCCTACTCTCACGGTATTCTTGAGAGCACAGTTAAGCATCACAGACTTATTTTGTAACTGAATAAATTAGTGACTCCTAGAATGCATGCCAGGCCACCATGTCCATCACCAACTCTTGGAGTCTACTCAAACTCATGTCCATTGAGTCAGTGATGCCACCCAACCATCTCATCCTCTGTTGTCCCCTTCTCCTCCTGCCCTCAATCTTTCTCAGCATCAGGGTCTTTTCAAATGAATCAGCTCTTCCTTTCAGGTGGTCAAAGTATTGGAGTTTCAGCTTCAACATCAATCCTTCCAATGAACACTCAGGACTGATCTCCTTTAGGATGGACTAGTTGGATCTCCTTGCAGTCCAAGGGACTCTCAAGAGTCTTCTCCAACACCACAGTTCAAAAGCATCAATTCTTCAGTGCTCAGCTTCCTTTACAGTCCAATTCTCACATCCATACATGACTACTGGCGTGCTGCAGTCCATGGGGTCTCAAAGAGTTGGACACGACTGAGCGACTGAACTGAACTGAGAATGATCTAGGATGGATCCCACTTTCTCCATGAGGTCTTCTGAGTGCTTCTTGCCAATAGCTTTTATCACACATTTTGTAGTATTTTATACTCTGACCAAAGGGCATTAGGTCTCATTTACTGAGGAGGGTTTGTTCATTCACTCACTTGACAAAGGCCTATAAAGCACCCTTCCCTGGTACTGTGCCAGACATTTGTAAGAGATACATGCATGATTATGAACTAGTCTGGTCTCAGGGAGAACTTCCTCTCAGAGAGGAGATGGAGAAGACAGATTCAACATAGGAAACCTTAGAAAACAAGTGTACATACACACATTTCACCACCCTAATCAGGCTGCCTCAATGCTTAGTGAACAAGAACTGAGTCTTCAGTGCTTTCTGCTCCTAGGAGCTACCCCAGTTTCTGGTGTACACCTGTGTTAGAGTAAGCACAGATGACCCACCCCCTATCTTGGGAAGCTCCCTTTCTTCTAGGGGAGATAGTATCCACCTCTAAGTCTCCCCCTCTGGGATCCAATGAAGACAAATATACTCTGAATAAGGATATGATTCAAAGTGAAAGATTAAAATTAGTAAATAGGTAGTCTAGAAGAAAAGTGATGTGTGAAGAAGAGAAAAAGAAAAGCAAGGAGAAGTTCAAGGCCTATCCTTGTGTGGTTGGTAGAAACTCCCAGCCTGAAACTATGAGACCTAATCCATCCCTTTGTGTCTGACACCAGGAAAAGGAAGCCAGCGCCAGGAGGTTAACACAGAGGCAGAGGCAGATGCAGACTGCGGCCCTGAGAAGGATCCTGGCTCAGAGAGCAATTTGGCAGATACAGAAAGGAATCAGGCTGTGAGCTGAGGCAGCAAGAAGCTGGTGGAGACAAATTGACAAACTGAGTTTGCATCTCCCAGACGAAGGAGCTATGTCAAGCCAAACAGTCTTCTGGAAAGCACTTGAGCTTAAAAATGCCCAAAGCCCTTGTCCTCATAATCCCTCTACTGCAAACTAATCAACCCCCAAAATAAAATATTAGTTATTGAATTGAAACCCTCATGTATAAAGATGCTCACCAGAATTTAATTTATAAAAGGAAATACTGGAAACCACCTAGATAATCACCAATGGATTCAATAAATCGTAACATATCAAATGTAATGGAATATTGACCATTAAAATTATATTGACAGAGTTATTTGAAAAATGATATGTTTGGGGGAAAAAGGCAGGATGCAAAACAGTATAAATGATTTATAGATGTTTTAGGACAGTATAAATGATTTTTAGAGTGGTGCTTTGGACAAATGAATAATCCTGATCATATTACTAGTATAATGTACACCATTTTATTAGAGAACTACTATATATTGATACCAACTCTCCCAACAATAATGCTGTGAAGCAGGAATTATTATTTCCAGCTCCCTATGGAGCTTAGAGAATTGACTTCTTGGCTGCAAAGTCTGTGCCCTTCCTACTCCTCCCACTGCCCTATGGCCTGAAGGTTCCCTACCATATATTTTATGACCATTTAAGCCCTGGCAAGGCCATGTTTACAAGCACTGGACTGACCATTGCTCCTTGAAGAAGGCAAGATGAACTAGGCCTCCCAGAGGCACTTACCCACCCTCTGCCACAGCCGGTGTTCCGTATCCTTACCCATATCCCTCTAAGCCCTGAAGCTTTGGAGAGATCATGCCTGACTAGTGGGCACTGGGAGGTTCAAGAAGCATCACCAAATGTAGCACAGAGAGCTCAGGACCACAGGGAGATGGGGTGAGGAGCAACTGGGTGGGGGGAGCTGAGCTGGTTTAGGAGAAAGGAAGAACAGATAGCTGGGTGACCTGAGTTCTAGGGAGGAAGGGACTGTAGACCAGAGAACAACAACAGAGCCAGGATCCTCCACAATTAGGCCCAATAGCATCTCCTCAGTTCAGTTCAGTTGCTCAGATGTGTCTGACTCTTTGCAACCCCATGGACTGCAGCACGCCAGGCCTCCCTGTCCATAACCAACTCCCAGAGTCTACCCAAACTCATGTCCATTGAGTCGGTAATACCATACAACCATCTCATCGTCTGTCGTCCCCTTCTCCTCCTGCCTTCAATCTTTCCCAGCATCAGGGTCTTTTCAAATGAGTCAGCTCTTCGCATCAGGTGGACGAAGTATTGGAGTTTCAGCTTCAACATCAGTCCTTCTGATGAACACGCAGGACTGATCTCCTTTAGGACGGACTGGTTGGACCTCCTTGCAGTCCAAGGGACTCTCAAGAGTCTTCTCCAACATCACAGTTCAAAAGCATCAATTCTTCAGCGCTCAGCTTTCTTTATAGTCCAGCTCTCACATTCATATGTGACTACTGGAAAAACTATAGCCTTGACTAGACGGACCTTTGTTGACAAAGTAAAGTTTCTGCTTTTTAATGTGCTGTCTAGGTTGGTCATAACTTTCCTTCCAAGGAGTAAGCATCTTTTAATTTCATGGCTGCAATCACCATCTGCAGTGATTCTGGAGCCCAAAAAAATAAAGTCAGCCACTGTTTCCACTGTTTCCCCATCTATTTGCCATGAGGTGATGGGACTGGATGCCATGATCTTAGTTTTCTGAATGGTGAGCTTTAAGCCAACTTTTTCACTGTCCTCTTTCACTTTCATCAAGAGGCTCTTTAGTTCTTCTTTACTTTCTGCCATAAGAGTGGTGTCATCTGCATATCTGAGGTTATTGATATTTCTCCCAGCAATCTTGATTCCAGCTTGTGTTTCATCCAACCCAGCATTTCTCATGATGTACTCTGCATAGAAGTTAAATAAGCAGGGTGACAATATACAGCCTTGATGTACTCCTTTTCCTATTTGGAACCAGTCTGTTGTTCCATGTCCAGTTCTAACTGTTGCTTCCTGAACTGCATACAGATTTTTCAAGAGGCAGGTCAGGTGGTCTGGTATTCCCCTCTCTTTCAGAATTTTCCACAGTTCATTGTGATCCACATAGTCAAAGGCTTTGTCATAGTCAATAAAGCAGAAATAGATGTTTTTCTGGAAATCTCTTGCTTTCTCAATGATCCAGCAGATGTTGGCAATTTGATCTCTGGTTCCTCTGCCTTTTCTAAATCCAGCTTGAACATCTGGTAGTTCACGGTTCACGTATTGTTGGAGGATTTTGAGGACTGGAGAATTTTGAGGATTCAGGTTTGGAGAATTTTGAGGATTACTGTACTAGCGTGTGAGATGAGTTCAATTGTGTGGTAGTTTGAACATTCTTTGGCATTGCCTTTCTTTGGGATTGGAATAAAAGCTGACCTTTTCCAGTCCTGTGGCCCCTGCTGAGTTTTCCAAATTTGTTGACATATTGAGTGAATCATTTTCATAGCATCATCTTTTACGATTTGAAATAGCTCAATTGGAATTCCATCACCTCCATTAGCTTTGTTCGTAATAATACTTCCTAAGGCCCACTTGACTCCACATTCTAGGATATCTGGCTCTAGGTGAGTAATCACACCAT
The DNA here is from genome assembly GCF_019320065.1 of Cervus canadensis. Taxonomy (NCBI): domain Eukaryota; kingdom Metazoa; phylum Chordata; class Mammalia; order Artiodactyla; family Cervidae; genus Cervus; species Cervus canadensis. The sequence goes on from NC_057392.1 coordinate 44,658,175, forward strand.
CATGATTATCTGGGTCGTGAAGATCTCTTTTGTACAGTTTTTCTGTGAATTCTTGCCACCTCTTTTTAATATCTTCTGCTTCTGTTAGGTCCATACCATTTCTGTCCTTTATTGAGCCCATCTTTCCATGAAATGTTCCCTTGGTATCTCTAATTTTCTTGAAGAGATCTCTAGTCTTTCCCATTCTATTGTTTTCCTCTATTTCTTTGCAATGATCACTGAGGAAGGCTTTATCTCTCCTTGCCATTCTTTGGAACTCTGCATTCAAATGGGTATATCTTTCCTTTTCTCCTTTGCTTTTCACGTCTCTCTTCACAGCTAAATTTTATATTTTATAGCATCTCTTACTGCCTTTAAAATTTAGAAATTTCTCCTTATTTATGCACAGGAAATGTACACATATTCCCAAGTACATAGCATAAGAGAGCTCCTACCAGTTATGTCCTGTGATTACACCTCCTGAGTGAATGAGTTTATTTTTGAAGGACAAATGGGTCTCGGACCATCATGACTTGAGGAAGCTTATCAGTTCAGTTAAGTTTAGTCACTCAGTCGTGTCCAACTCTTCGCGACCCCATGGACTGCAGCACACCAGGCCTCTCTGTCCATCACCAACTCCCGGAGTTTACTCAAACTCATGTCCGTTGAGTCAGTGATGCCATCCAACCATCTCATCCTCTGTCGCCCCCTTCTCCTCCTGCCTTCAATCTTTCCCAGCATCAGGGTCTTTTTAAATGAGGCAGTTCTTCGCATCAGGCAGCCAAAGTATTGGAGTTTCAGCTTCAGCATAGTCCTTCCAATGAATATTCAGGAATGATTTCCTTTAGTTTGGACTGGTTGGATAGGACGCTTATAGTCACATGTGAAGCCCATCCTGATCAACTCTACAAGACTGTACACCACTCATTTCTGTCTGTTTATCTTACCCAGGGTCCATTATTCCCTCCCCATACTTTCCCTTTGCTCTTTTCTGATCTCTCACCTCCACCCTAGTAGAGGATTAGAAGCATTATAAAATTTAATTTATATGGCGGCAATATCACCCCTAAAGGGATAAAAATTGGTTTGGAGAGAAATCATACTCTTTTTATGTATAACACACTATATACACACAGTTCATAAAGAGAGAGTATATCCTTGAGAACCACTGACCTCTATGAGTCAGCCCTGTGCTCGAGCAATAAAGTGAACACCTTCCCTTGACCCAAGATTGTCAGACACATCATTACCAGAAGTAAATGACACAGCAGACACAAGTCCAGTCCCCTGCTGTCTCATGGCCTCAGCCACACCCATGAGCTCTGCTACCCTTGTGCAGCTGAAACCTGCAGCCATAACCTTTGCTTCCATTTCTCGAGACCAATAATCTCATGTCAGTGGCTTGGAGAAGAACCTGTGTATAGGGATGGTGTACTCAGATGAGGATTCCATGGTCTCACCTCAGTGGGGCTGGGATGGGAATTTCCAAGCATTCTGGTGGGTTCTGATGGACCCCACTTTGAGAAATACTGCACTACACAAGGTCTCCACCAATGACTCAGGCACCTAGGTGTCCAGATCTTACCCCAGATTTCAAAAAGTCATGCTCTGGCTGTTAAAAATGAAAGGGTTGGGGTGGGTTGGTGACTGACTTGACTTTTACAAGAGCTGTGCTCCAGGTAAGTCATTAATCAGGCAGCAGCATTCCTTACATGTGTGTGAGGAACCCACCAGTTCTAGGTCATTATGTGCCCCGCTTCCAAAAACTAAGGTCTTCCCTCTCCTCTCTGGACTAAACTGTGGCAAGTGTCCCCATCCTCTGGCCCCACAGAGTATGACATTTACTGGGGTAGTATCTGCCTCCGAGGAGCCTGGCTATGGGGGCCGCAGCCCAGGGAACCAGCCTCCATGGCCTCAACTTCCCCTCACTGCTCACCAAGGAGGTGAGGCCAGCGTGACAGGCTGTGGAAAGTATGTCCAGGTGCCTGGCTCCCTCAGCCTCACGCCTTTAAAGTCGGGATCCAGGTTTGATTTGCTTTTCCTTGCCTTTCTGGTTCCAACTCTTCCAGGCTCATTTTTCACTCCCCTGTCAGGCTTCCCAGAGCTGGGGGGCCGGCCGAGCCAAGTCTTTCACACTCCACAGACAACCCTTCCCACAGCCCCAACCACACTCCAGCATTCAACAGGCCCCCACCCTGCTCCCACCACCTCAGCCTGCCCTGAATCCCGAGGGAGTTTTCTGAGGGGGAACAGACCTGCGTCTCTTAGAGAGCAGCTCAGGGACCAGGGTGTCACCCATGGCCTGTTTCTTACTCTCATATCACTTGGCCAGCCCTGTTAGGACACATCTATTCACCATCACTGTGCCCCACCCACTCTCGTTTCAGAGTGCTCCTGAGCAGAGGCGGGGGATGGGACTGGTGTGTGTGGACTGGGTGTGGAGAAGCTGATTCACAGCCTCAGCTGATTGAGTATGAATCTCCTGAATGGAGAGACAGTCTCCTGATCCTCTCTGACATCATTTTATCCCCAGTGCACCAAACAGCCTGCACGAAGCTACTGTTCACTGAACTGAATTCACCTGTAAACAACCCACTCAGGTCAGCCTTCCTGAGTGTCACAACTTCATGTAGTAGTTGGGATTAGCTGGTGGGCACACTGATAAAGCCACTAGGTCTCTACTCCAAAATCTTGTTTAAATTTTATGTCATGGAATCATGTTAGAGCAGGAAGAGGCTTCAGAGGCATCGGTCCAAGCTCTTTATTTATAGATGAGGAAAAGAAAGCCCAGAGGTCAGGGCAAATTAGAGACAAAGACCCAGGCATACAACCACCAGTCCAACTCCCAACCTGATTTGTGGATCACAAATACTCCAGTCCTCAGAGGCTGATATAGCTCTCCTTAAATACTGCCTATTCTGAGCAACTAAAACCGTACCTGTCTCGTGGTAAAGTGTTCAATTAACATTAGTAAAATGAATCAAATCCACACAAAATCTATCTTATATAAAAGCAGAACATTACTTTAGTGATACAAGAGATTAAAACTTAGAAAATTCACAGACTGAACAAATAATCTCTCCTTATTGGGCACTTACCAGGAGCTGGGACTGAGGTGTGTTTTTAATGAATTAGACATGGGAAATAGGGAACACGTGGTACAATATATAAATCACAGAATTTCAGATCGCAAAGGGCCTTAAGAGACATCTAAATTATTTTGTTATAAGAAGAAATCTGACAGTCAGGGAGGTTTGGTGGTTTGTTGAAAGTTTTAAGGCAGCTTCATAGGAACCAGAACCCTAGTCCAGTGTTCTTTCTACCACATACTATGTTTTCATCCCATAGAATTCTAAACTGTAGACTGTGGAATAAAACCCTTCTAAAATGTGGCAATAGAAAAGAATACAGTGGACTACGGGGGCTAGAAAAGGTGTCAGAGAAAAGTTTAATTCTCCATTATCAAAATTGATAATCCATTAGGTGCAAGATTACTGATGATTTTGATTATATTTTTTTTCTGTGTAGTCTCAAGATCCAGAGCACAGAGGAAACTTGACTCAGGTTGGCCAACTTTTAAGAAAGTTCCAACTTAATTGTTAACTTCATTTAAAGCTGGAAGGAAGTTTCGTATCATAAGGAATGTAACACCTTGGGGCTCTACAGAAATTGTGTCTATGTGAAAAAATAAACCAGGCCTTCCCACGTAGATCCCTACTGGTGAATGCCAAACTGGCACTGCACACCTGTCCCTCCAGCCACCGTGAGCAAACAGAGTAAGGAAAGCCTAATCTGGTGTTTCCATTTCTTAGTGCTCATTTTGCCACACAATTTTATTTCCGTTTCAAGGCAAACAGGCAACTAATCGGAAGCACATTAAAATAACAGAAGCCCAAAGGCCTTATTAGTAGAGACAGATGTATCTAGATAGCACTCAAATTCTCTTCCTTGAAAGGTAAACAGTCACCACAAAATTAAAAAACACAGACACTTAGAGAACTTACAACAACAAAAAATTCTATTTACGTGGTTCCAAATCCTCCTCTAATTTCAGGTAGTGAACACATATATGCTTTTATGTGGCAGTGATCAGACTGCTCAGAGTCCCTGCTCTACTTCTCTTTCCACTTGTGTTATTCACACACATTTCCATTTAAGGGCATAGCTCCCCAAATGATGTGCTTGTTTTAGTACCTCCTTTTGAGCACAAACTGCCTCCTGATTTATCATATTTGCTTCAAACATCTTTGTACAAACTACTTCTTTCCTTCTTCAAGAGTTCACTTACAGTGTCAAAAGCAGAGTTCTTGACAAAGCACATCAATGTTTTATTGCGCCTGTAACGTTCTGTCAATCTGAGCCCCAGAAAGGCTAAACCAGCAATGGGTGCTCCTAGCATGATTCCCTGTCTCCTCAGTTCCCAGCACTGGGCTCTCAGCATTAATATGTTGCTAATAAATAGTTTGTCAGGTACATAAATATTTTTCAAGTATTTTAATTTCCAGTGTTCTAGTTGCAGGCAGTGTTGGGTATTTTGATGCAGTGCTATATATTTTTCCACATATATTTTTATGTTTCTTTCAGTGCAAACTGTGTATTCATCTCTGACAATTTATCAGTTAGAATCTGGACACTGAACTCAGGTACCACGTCTTTTTACAGGCAATTTTATTGTGCCTTTTAGAAATTATAGAAGTAATTCCCGCCTACTATTTTAAAAATTCAAGCTATAAAAACGTGCATAAAGTAAAAGGTAAAAGTTGAAGGTACAAAATGATGAAAGGTTTCTTTCCCTCTCACTCTTTGCCCTCCCTGAAATGATATCACTTACCAAATATAACCATTGAAATAATCTTTCTAGTCTTCTTATCATTAAACTCTGTAATTCTAGATAATCTACTCTGGGTCTATTTCTTGATCTAAGAATTTAGAAAGCACTTAGTGGATGCCTACAATAAATGATGAGAAATTTCACTGACTTATACTGCCTCCCTCTCACCAATCATTTTTTTATTTTTAGGTCTTCTATTGTACATTTATGGCAAAATCACAAATTCAAATGCCTAGAGAGTCTGGGCAGGATACCCATGTATAGAAAGTGGGTGGGGACAAGAAATGTCACGAGGCATTTGCCTCTTCCTAACCATCTGTAGCTTTTCCACCATTAACATGAACGTGGTTAGGGAAACTGCAAAGTCATAATTTGCAACAGACGCTTGGCCATGTTGGGAGATGACTGGGAGTGGGCGGTAGGGGGAGACTATAACAACCTGGCAAAGATGAGCTTAGATGTAGGGATAGGGTCCACTGACCAAGTGTTGCCACATGGAAGTGCTGCCTGATATTTTTTGAGAAAAGCCATTCAGAAATGAATTATATGTGTAAGCTTTCCATTTGTAAATCTTAGCCCAAATTTTTTTGAGAATACTGCTGACCAAATGTAAAAGGTCTGTGTGCCAAATATGGCCGATGGGCTGACCATTTTTTACCTCTATCATTATGGTTTTAAGCCATACGCCCAGGTCTCTGTTATTTGATCCATCTGTTTTAGATGGCATCTCACTTCCCACCATGTAAGATGAGGACTGTAGTGCCCTTGTAGTTTTCTCTTCCTCTCCTTCTCTCCTCAACCTTACCATTCACCATTACTTTACTTATGGCTTTCCAAAGCTTACAGAGTTTACTTGCTGTTCTGTTACTATAACTAACACTTTTGAGCTTTGTCTAAAGGTTGACTTTCAAAAAGAACAATTTCCTGATAGCAATATTACATTGTACAAATATTTTCTTCAAACATCTGGTGGCCATAAATTAACTCTTCACAATCTATGATTGATGAATTAGTTTCCAAATGTAGACTTTCCACCCCCTGGGTGCAGTCTTACCTCCCTCAGTGAGGGGCTTGACTGCAAGCTCCCTGTCCCTGAGTGGGGCATGCCTACTGGTGGGCTTCACTTGGAGTGTCTGGGCATGGAGTACCTGGACAGCAACTGGACATCCAACACATTTTACCTGGTGGCAAAGCACAAAGACTTTCTGATACTGATTAATATCCATACCACGAGCTTTGGTTTTCTCCATAGAGATATTAAACAAACATCCCTTAGTCAACCCTGATATCTGCCCTACAGTTCACTCTTAGTTTCCAAATCCTTTCATCTCAAATATGTGGCTCTCATATGTTACAGCATGGACACCCCCCATCCACTAATTCCCCTCTCCTGTTCTCAGTGCAACTTTAAATTAACTCTTTTTAACCCTTTCTCTCATTTCAATGGCATATTTGGAGCGAGGAGAAGATAATAAATCGGTTCAGCCTGACATTTTGAATCAGAGTATCCACCAACTGCTGACAATTGTAGTTTCAGCATGACCTGCCCTGTCATTTCCATTCTATTGCTTTTTCTCTGAATCCTTCAGGAACTCTGTGACACCAGGCAACCCACCTCCAGCCTCCTTGTCATGAGACTTCCTGAATAGTTGGAACAGATGGCCACAGAAATTTTGGGAGCATGTTCAGCTTGTTGGAACACCAAGATTACCATTCTTCAATGAAAGTGGAAGACAGAGATTCATTCATCAAGGATTATATTTTCCTTTGAATGAATTTTATGCCCTAAGAAAATCCTCAAAAATTTAATGTCTACTTTCTACTATGAATGGAACAGCTATTGTCAATATATCTTCTAGCTGTGGACCTCTGGTTACATGGGGACTGAATTAAATGCAAAAGTGGCCGTGATCAGTCCTCCCCAATAGAGCTTTCTGTGATGATAGAAATGTTCAATAATCTGTGCTGCCCAACACAGTAGCTATTATCCACATGTGGATATTGAGCACTGAAAATGTGGCTAGCAAGGCTGAGGATCTGAATTTTTTACTTTATTTTAATTAATCTTTACCTAAATTTAAGTAGTCACGTGTGGCTATCCTACTGGACAATGCAGTTCTAGACCTCAAAGAACTCATTTGCAATGAGGAAGCAAAAGACAATAAATAATAACTGGTAAAGCTGCATATTAATTTTAAAAAATGAGTCATATAAGTATTATAGGAATTCAGAGAGGGAAGCAATTGAGGGCTAGAAATCTAAGAATTAGCTCAGCTATACCTATGGTGTAGATCTATGTGCTAACGTCTAAAAAGAAATGCCAAGAGATGTTAAGCAAAAAGAGCAAGTTGCAGATCAGTGCATGTAGATGGGTCCATTTGTATATGCAAAATCATATGCAGATTTATGCTTATATTTGCATGGAATATTTCTGGAAGGATACCTAAATTGTTAATGGTGTATACCTCTGGAAGTAAGGGTCAAGGCAAGGAATATTTTTACTTTTGCTGGAATGCTTGTTTTAAAAATAGTTTAACATTTAAATAATTATTTTCTTTATAATAAAATTATAGGCACAGAGATGATTAATGAATAATACATTTTAAAAAGGCCAAGGTAGTCAACTCTTTCCTGTGGTTATTACTCATGAAAAATTTTATGTGATTATTGGGAATTTTCTACATCCTATTACCATGGTTCTTCTGTCCTCTAATAAAATGCTTTAAAGAGAAAATATACTTAAGGAAAGTAGCCTGAAGGAGGTAGGGTTTAAATGGACCTTGATGCTGGATAAGACAGTGTGGGAGAAGGAAGGTATTCTTGATAAAGGCATGACCTGAGGTAAAGAAGGGAGCAGGGATGCATGGATATGGACAGGAACACTGCAGGGAACAGGATGGGGGGGTAGGGAGGGGACAACAGCCTCTAAGAAACATGGAGCCAAATGCCTATGAACATGACTGGTAAGAGGTCTGGAGTCAGACCCTATCACCTTCTCAAGGAAACCAAACATTTATTGAGCACCCGTCATGTGGCAGCCACTGTGCTACTCCTGGGGCACAAAGATGAATAAGAAACAACCACCGAGTTCAAGGAACCAGACGACACATACAAAAGGGATGACATCATACAGTGAGAAGAATACAAGATTTGGACCCAAAAGTACTGCCTACTTCACTTACTGACATAACCTTGGCAACGTCTGTAGTTACTCTGAGCCCCTGGGTTCTTCTTCTATAAAAATGGGGATATGAGAGCATTATGCTAAGTGAAATAAGTCAGACAAAGACAAATGCTGCATGACATCACTTCTATGTAGAGTCTAAAAAAATACAACAAATTAGTGAATACAAAAAAAAAAACAGACTCAGAGATATAAGAGAACAAGTTGGTAGTGGTTACCAATTGGGAGGGTGGGGAAGGGCACTCTAGGGGTGGAGAGTAAGTGGTACAACTATTGGGTGTAAGATAGGCTACCAGGATGTACTATACAACACGGGGAATATAGCCAATATCTTGAAATAACTATAAGCATAGTACTACATTTAAAAATTCTATAAAATTTTTTTAAACTTTTAAATGGGGACAAAGCTACTTTGCCATGAGGACAAAAGGACTAAGATCACATGCCTGACACCAATAAGGCAATGACAAATGCTAGTTCCCTTCCTGTCACACTCTGTCCCCTTTCCTAACCAAAAGGGAAGATAAAATGCCTTCCTTGTTTACCCTTTCTCACAAAGGTGATAGCAGAACAAAGTATCCATGTTGCATCTGTGTGGGTGAGTAGGGCTGGGCAAGAGATGCTACTGACAAGGAAGGGAGGAAAGAGCTCAGGGCTGGAGAGCCAGGAGTCGACCAGAAGGGCCTTGTGGGCAGCGCTGAGGAACCTCATCATAGGTTCGAGGATATTAAGCAGGGAGGTGGACAGTCAGACCTATAAGGCTGTAAGGACGAAGTGGGAGGACCAAAGTCAGGAAGCAAGAAATCAGTTTCCAAACCACTGCAAACCTCATCTTAATCACCGCTAAATTCCTATAGTACAAACTATTTAATTGTGCTATTTCAAGCATTTAATTATACTGTCATATCCTACTGTTTCATACGCACATGTTTTTCTTAAGAACCTGTGGTTAAAACTTACTAATACTTCTGAGCACAGGGAATTCCCTGATGGTCCAGTGGTTGAAACTGGGTGCTTTTACTGCCTCAGCCCGGGTTTAATCGCTGGTTGGGGAACTAAAATTCTGCAAGCTAAGCCTCACCCCCCACTTCCCCAAAAAAAGATTTTTGAGGAAAGAAAGCAGACTAGATGCTCCCTTCAAATTTCTCTAAGTGGTTGAGCACTTCTGAGTTAGAAGTGAACTGGGAAGAAGTTAATGGGGGAAGGATACCACTGTTGGTTAAAGTGGGAAACTGAGGAGTTATTTACATTTTCATGGATCAAGTCTTCTCTGGTCCCTTCTTCCACCCTCCATGATGAGGCCAGGCAAGCTCTTTATTGTGAAACCCCTTCAGTGAACACTGAACCCCTCAGTCTGGACTGAAACCTCATTTGGGCTGTACTTCAAGAGTCACTCAAATACCAGCTCATTTGATTCACAGCACAGCCAGGGCCTATCAACATGTTTGCTTTGTCTGATAAGAATGAATTCCAGGGCAAAAGGGGAGAAATCTCCAGTAATTCCAGCATTTTCTCCTACCATCTCGCTCCTTTCATACTTGACTCTATGTGGGGGAAGCAGGCAGCCCATGGCTGCCCTCATGGGCAACAGAACAGGAGGAAGCATTTCAGTGAGCCCCTGGCATGTGCAGGCGCCCAGTTACCTGTCCATGGAGGCCCCCCACACCCTGGGCCCAGTAACACTCAGCAGGCAGTGGCATACCACACCCTACTTGCATCTGCACTGTCGGGTCCTCCTATGCCCACGGGTGGACAACAGATCCCCACATCTGAGTTTCATCTACCTTTTTAGTTCCCTAAGCAAACTGCTGTCCTTGACCATCACCCCACTCAGTCCCAGGAAAGTCTTCTCACGGGAAGAGGCCCATGATGTCATCAGAAGTGGGCTCAGGGCCCTTTGGTAGAGAATTTCAGAGTTCTGGATGCTCAGAACATGGGTGTTGGTGTGGTTCCACTGGGTACATCCCTTGGGCAGACAAGATGCCCTGCTCTTATGTGACAGTGTGGCCAGATGACGAAACAGGTTTCTAGAATATGGGTTCAGGTTGTCTAAATGTGGTACTGATGAGGTATGGATCCAAGGTTGAATGAGTTCTGGGAAAATACAATCTTCTTAAGCTGGCAGAGCCAACAAAGAAAGAGGAGGAGGTAGGTAGCTTTGGCCTAAGCAGTAGACCCTGATCAAACAGTAGTTTTCTATAATGACATTAAATCATCACTTAACACCATATGGTTGACTTCCTCTTAAGAGGCCTTAGACCCTGTTGGTTCAAGCCAGATGGCCACAGCCAGGGAGGAGCAAATCCCTCTGGGATGCTTTATCTGCAGGGCACATTCAACTCAAGCACTCCCCTCACTGTTGGTAGATTTGGTAAGGGCTTGAAAGGGTTTTTTGGTTCTTTTCTGTGCTATGTCTTCTCCCCTATTTATTCCCATCATTTAAAGAGACAGTATCTCCACGTGCATCTCATTAGGTGTTAAGGAACACTTTCGGTAAAATTTCCTGTGTGAATGACCACAGTCAAAGATCCTATCCGGGAAACTCTCTAAGCCTTAGGATTTTTGTGTCTTAGCTGCTGGTCTTTATGCTCCCTCCACTGCTGTGCCCTCCACTCCCATGCACATTGCCCATGCCCACACTGACCAACCCTTTGTACTCTGGCTTGTTCCCTCATAGTTTCAATATGACTGCCTGAGCTCCAGGCATCAAATCAGCAGTTAAGATAGGAAGCAAGGGTGAGGTGGAATATGAGAGAACCAGTGATTTGTTTTAATCAGAAAAGCGAGAGTTTTACCAAAAATATGCGAGCAAACTTCAGCCAAATGTGTCACTGAGCCACTCTTAGCTGCAAAGGCAAACTGTGCAATGCCTCTAGAGCAGAAAAGGGAAGGGCAAAGGGGGCTGGTTGTGGGCTACATGTTGGCCCAAAGTATCTGCCACAACGTGGAAAAAGCCTAAAGGATATGAGGAGGTGACCCCATTTGGCGCTCAGTCTTTTAACAGAAAACTCCTGCTCTAAGCTCGCGTCACTCAGACTCTACCTTTCCCTTCTCTGAGGCTGCCAGATCAGGTGCATCCACTGCGCAACTGCATTTTGGTATCCAAACAACCACTTCCTCATTCTGAAGTCATTTGACATGGCTCTACCTTGATGCAAGGCATTCCTTTGTGTCCTTTGCTACAGTGATAATACACATTCACAACATGCTAGTTTATAAAGCACTTTCTATGAAAGAACTTCCCTCTGTGTTTTTCTCTGGAAGTTCTCAGATGGAGCCCAGACACTCCACCTAACATCTCTCTGGAATCTTCTTCCTTCTGTGTCCACTATGCACCAGCATGCTGTCATGGTGTTGTTCTGGGTTAATTCCAGGAAGTTGATGAGTGGTAACCGAGCTCCACAGGCTGACTTCTAAGAAACACATTCACTTTGACCTACAGCCCACATGTAATATACAAAGTCAACTATTTCCTCAATATCAGCAAAATAAAATGTTCACCTAGAGAATGCTCTGCTTTAAGAATACTGCAATCAGCATCATGAATGTATGAAATGCCATTGAATTGTTTAAGATAGTCAAATTTACATATTTGAATGTTACCTCATTTAAAAAAAATACTGTTACTACTATACTTTTTGACTTTATGAACTGCTTTTACCATTTTCTTCCTCAATTTGTTTTCTTTTCACATCCTTGCAAGCCAGAAAACACAGAAACAACTAGTTGTTTCTTCTCAGATAAGGTAACCAAGGTCCAGAGAAGGTCTGACCTGCCAATCTGAGGATAACTGAGCAACAGAGAACTCCAGTGTGTGGACTCCTGGGTCAGTGTTCATTCTACAAAGGCTCCAACTCAAATAGCCCAAAGGCTCAGGTCCTTCATGACCTCCACAGTCAGCAAACAAAACAACACCTCTCCATCTATAGAGGCTAGGTCATCTCTTACTCTCCACAGTTTGTATTAATTTGAGGGAGGAATTCATCTCTGACAAACAATAGGGCAGGAGGGTGGGTATGGATCAATTTGCCAAGCCATTTTTTTCAAAAGTTCACTTTTAATTTTTTAAGTGTAAATCCAGTGTTCTATAACATATTCAAAAGTCATGCAACCATGTTGTTCAGTTGCTCAGTCGTGTCCAACTCTTTGTTTCCCCATGGACTATACAGTCCTTGGAATTCTCCAGGCCAGAATACTGGAGTGTGTAGCCTTTCCCTTCTCCAGGGGATCTTCCCAATCCAGGGATCAAACACAGGTCTCCCTCATTACAGGTGGACTTTTTACCAGCTGAGCCACAAGGGAAGCCCACTATCTCCCAGAGTTTGCTCAAACTCAAGTCCACTGAGTTGATAATGCCATCCAAACATGTGCAACCATATGCAACCATGTGCAACCATGACCAATACCTAATTTCAGAACATTTTCATCATCCCCAAAAGAAACTCTGCACCCTTCAGCAGTCACTCCCCACTCTTCCTCCCTAGCCATCAGCAACCACTCATCTACTTTCTATTGCCATACGTTTGTCTGTTCTGGACATTTCAGATACATGGAATCATTCAATATGTGGTCTTCTGTGTCTGGCTTCTTTCATTTAACAGGCTCATTTTCAGTGTTCATTATGTTGTATCATATATTAAAACTTTACTCACATTTCTAAATCCCCAGAGACTCTTCCTGTTGCTTCTTTCCTGACAGTTACGGGCATGGGAGGATGGGGCCCACAGTCAGAGCAACATAAAAGAGCACTCATGCTGATAGAGCCCAGAGAGAAGAGCTGACCCCTCAGCAGCATCACCAACATTCCCCTTCTTTAAGTAAAAGATACAATATGACAAGGAATGTCAGATCTACCAGCAGTTAACTAGACAGGCCTGTATAGAGCACATAACACAGCCCCTGAATACTCTACAGATGACCACACAGCCAAACCTGCCACTTAAACAAAGGCAAGGCCCAGCAACATCCAGGAAGAGTGATGCTCTTGACCCCTTCCATCCACAGACTTAACTTGTAGACTCAAAGTGCAACCTGTGAGTTCATCACCTCAACTGTCTTTTGCTCAGATCAAAGCCTTCCAGCTTCTAAAGCATTTCTTGGGGAAGACTGCCTGTGTTTAATCTAGGACAAATATTACTTGCAAACCTCCTGACTTCCATGTGCATCTCCAAGTCAAGCTGATGATCTGACTTCCTGGTGGCTTGAGCCAGCAGCTTACTAATGGTCTGTCCAGCTGGGCATAACCTCAATGTTCTTACTGATAGTCTTCCCATCTTCTTCTCCTTTTTAGTACAAGGTGGACAAGGAAATATCATTGTCTGTTTGCAGAGGAAGAAATGGACGCCCAATAAGGGCAAGAGACCAATACTTACTAGCAAAAGGTGACAGAACTGAAATGAGGAGTACTCTCTCCTACCCCATTGCTTTGGATGTACCAGATGGATACACAAGAGGTTGTCAACCAAACACTCCTTCCAGGTAGGAAGTAAGAGAAAAATGAGAGTTCATTCTTCACTGTCCAGATTTGAGGGCACATCTTTAAACTGATGGTTCAGATGGTAAAGAATTCACTGCAATGAAGGAGACCCAGATTCGATCTTGGGTTGGGGAAGAGCCCCTGGAAAAAGGAATAGAAACCCACTCCAGTATTCTTGGCTGGAAAATTCCATGGACAGAGAAGCCTGGCTGGCTACAGTCCATGGGGTCGCAAAGATTCGGACACAACTGAGCGACTAACACACACATTTAAACCCAAGTTGTACACTTTCTGCCATCACCCTGCCCTTCTCCTATAATCAGGTGCACGAACCAGGACATGACTTGCATAAATAGCAAAACATCTCAATGTCTCTCCCCAACCCCCAATTCTCCCACACAACCCAAAGTCAACTATAAACAAAAGAAACAGGGCCAATGGACTTGTATTCAATTTATATGAGAGGGTCCAAAGGAAAGCAGGCTTTCTGCCTAGTCAGCTGCAGAGAAGGCGGAAACAGAAGCAACCCCCAGCCCACGCCCACTTCCCCACCTCCCACCTACCCAACCACGTCCACCTCCGCCACCGCACTCCCCTCCCGAGCCGCCACTCAGCCTCACTGCTTACCCTCCCTTCAAACTTGGCGGTGGCTCCTTCCTTGATGCAGAGGTTCCGAGGGGGCAAAGTGAAAGCAGGGGCCTCAGTCAGGGGCATGGAGCTGACTCTCGAGTGATCCACAGTGAGGGAGGTTTTGGAAACGTGTGTCTGGGCGGCCAGCTTCACATCCCCCATGGTCTGCAAACAGGAAGGAAGATCCGGTCAGACAAAGTACAGCCCGTCCTCCCTATAGGCGGCCGGCGTGCCCAGGGTGCTGGTTGGGTTTTACAGGGAGACTCACTAGGTCAGGGTCCACCTGGAGCTCCTCTCTAGGAACCAGAGGCTCTGTATTCTCAACTCGTGAAGCTGTTAAGAGAGGCCCAGCCCACCCCAGGCAGCAGCTCCCAGGGCCATGTCCTGGGTTCCCCCAAATCCCATGGAGAACTTTCAGGAGAAGGGCAGCTGATGCAGGAACAGAAAAACCAGATGATTCTCAGTGTTCTTACAATGGGTATCTAAAATCAGTGCCTAATAGTATTCAACCTTCAGAATCAGGATCTGCGTTAGGCGCTCTTGGTAGGAAGTAAAAGCTTCTTTTGCCTGAACTGTAAGGGCTCTTAGGCTAAGGAAAAATGGGATCCATACGCCCAGGAAGGAGAGAGTTTGAGGTTAATATGGCAAGGAATCTGGGTGAGGTGAGGCCAGAGTGTGGGGCTGAAAGCAGGGAAGGAAGCAAGGCTGGGGAGGATATCCCATTTCTGTGGACTGGACTGCGAAAAAGCCTCAAAGGCCACAGGACATCAGAGAAGGGAGCATTTTAACGTTATCCAGGCTCACTCCTCCACTTACTAAGTGAAGCCCAGAGGAGGTAGGTCACTCACCCAAAGAGACAAAGCACAATGGTGGCATCACTGACAAGAAAACCTGGTCCAGGGCCTCGTTGTCTATGGGGGCTGGTAGGTCGGTTGGAACAAAGGGACTTCCTTCAGGTTAGTTCTAGAAATGGAATCATTAACAGGTGTGAACCAGTTTTTGGTTGCAAATTCAGAAATGGACTCTGGCTCTCATAAAAGTAGATGGGATATGTTGGAAAGACAGGGAGTGGGAAAGCTGTCGAAGTCCACAGGAAAGGCTGGAGAAGCAGGCTGGGAAAACAGGCAGCAGTGGAGAGAAACCAGGTCGTCAGAACCCAGCCAAGGTTACTGGACACCTTTTGCCACACCTGGGAATGTGTCCCATATATCCTTGTTCCAGATTCTAAACCAGGTGGGCGCCTCACCAGGATGGGATGGTTCCACTCCAGGGACCCACACCAGGGACCGTGTATCCATTCTTACTCAGCATGGAATCCACAGTACCTGATCTATCGGAGGCCTGCAATTTAACAAATACCTGGTAAACTAAAGAGTATTTCTAGTTTTTATTTTCTGTTCACTTTCTTGGGATCTTTAGTCACAAGCTTAAGTCCCGTGCCAAATGGGATAAGCTGACAGAGATGAACAGTAGTGTCTGGGCATATAATTAGTTTGTTTAAATTTAATAACATCTAACAAAAATAAAAGAGAGATGTATTTTGAAGTACAAATTAAAATAACATAGACCTAGGTTTGTTTGTAACGGGGCACATCCCCTGCTTGACAAACCTAGCTTTCTCTTTCACTGATGAGATATCAGCTTTGCAAACAAAATCCTTTCAAAATGATAAGACTCACAGGTTCACTGCAGTAACAAGAAAAACCAAATTTATGTAGCATTTACTATATATCAGGAACTATTCTAAGCACTTTATAAACAATAGTTCATTTCTCCTTACAACACTAGGAGATAGATAATCTCATCATCCCCATTTTATAGATGAGAAATGGAGGCTCAGTGAGATTAAGAAATTTGCTTAGGGCCAGGTGGCACTAGTGGTAAAGAACCTGCCTGTCAGTGCAGGAGACGCAGGAGATGTGGTTTCAATCTCTGGGTTGAGAAGATCCCCTGGAGTAGGAAATGGCAACTCACTCCAGTATGCTTGCATGGAGAATCCCATGGACAGAGAAGCCTAGAGGGCTATATAGTCCATGGGGTCACAAAGAGTTAGACACGACTGAAGCAACTTAGCATGCACCCATGGCATTTAGCAGGGGGCAGAATTGGCATTTGATCCCAGGTGTGTGGCACTTACTCTTAACCACTGGGCCCTCTTGCCTCCGGTAAGCAGTCAGAGTTGGCTGGTGGGAAGGGTGTTTGAGGTTGAGGTAATAAGGGAGAAAGCGGAGATCTCTGACCACACACATATAGACCTGAGACTTTCTGTCATCGCATACCATCGACAACATTAAAAGGGGAATGATGGTCTGGGACACAATGTTTTCAAGGAGGATAAAGGACTGGGACGTCCCTGGTAGTCCAGGGGTTAAGAATCTACCTTGCAATGCAGGGGAGATGGGTTCCATCCCTGATTGGGGAACTAAGATCCCACATACTGCAGAGCAGCCGAGCCAGTGCACCACCACTGCCGAGCCCATGTGTCACAGCTACTGAAGCCCACGTGCTCTGGGGTTCCTGTGCTGCAACTACTGAGCCCGCTCCCCGCAACCAGAGAGTCTGTGGCGTCACATAAAAGGTCCTGAATGATGCAACCAAGACCCCATGTGCTGCCACTAAGACCCAACACAGTCAGATAAACAAGTGACAAAGCACCCCAGGACTTAAAAATAAACAAACAAACAAAAAAGAATGAAGGACTAGGACACTCTATATACAAGAAAACAGCTGACATGATGAGCAAGCTATCACTTGGACAGTTCACAGAAGATAAATGACCACAACACAAATGGATGCTGTCTAGCCTCAATCAGAATCCAAGAGTGCAAATTAAGAAGTCGTTTTTAAAAAATAACCAAACTAACATTTAAAAAGAAAGATAACAAATACTAGTGAGACTCTGGATACCACTCAGGTCCTTTGGAGGAGTATAAACGGATGCAATCTTTCTAGAAAGCAATTTGGAAAAAAGATTCTGAAAAAAATAGTCCATTTCTTTCCCCAATAATCCTACATTCAGAAATGTTTTTTTGAGAACAAATCGGAGATATAGTTCTAAATTTACATAAAAGAATGTTTACCACATTATTTATAGGAAAATACATAGAAAAATAATCTAGTTAAACAGAAATAGAAAGAAAAAAACAGTTAAATATCCAACAGTGAGAATTGGTTAACTATATCAGGCATTTATATGAGTATATATTTACAAGGAAAATAATAATAGGAATTGATTGACATAGAAATTTTAAACCAAAAATAAGTTTCATAATGGAAAATTTCAAATGGGAAAATAGAAAGAATGATAAAAAGTGAGTACCTTGAATACCTATTGCTGGATTCAACAATTAATATTTTGCCATATTTATATCATTGTGTTTGTGTATGTGTTTGCAGAACCATTTCCAAGTAATCATGATATAATTTTAACAGCAAGAATCAGGATATAGTCATTCACTCATTTAAAATATATTTATTAAATATATACTGTGTAACAAGGGATACTGCTACTGCTAAGTCACTTCAGTCGTGTCTGACTCTGTGCGACCCCATCCCTGGGATTCTCCAGGCAAGAACACCGGAGTGGGTTGCCATTTCCTTCTCCAGTGCACAAAAGTGAAAAGTGAAAGTGAAGTCGCTCAGTCGTGTCCGACTCTTTGCGACCCCATGGACTGCAGCCTACCAGGCTCCTCTGTCCATGGCATTTTCCAGGCAAGAGTACTGGAGTGGGGTGCCATTGCCCCAGTGCACAATTACATGTGTGTATGATGAGTGGGATAACATAGGGGTAGAGAAGGACTGGGGTCCTTACATCCTGTAGGGCCTGCCAGGACAATACCCTAGAGGGGTCCCTTCTCCGTCTACCGTCCTCTACTGCCTCTGAAGTGAGGGGACAGACACACTCTGTGCTGCCAGCAGCAGTGGTGATCAGGTCGAGTAAGGGCAGGTATCACAAGGGTCCTACCCAGCCACAAATCCAGGGCACTGACACTTTTCAGCTGTGGCCTGAGCAAGGCACTTCAACTCTCCTGGCCTCAGTTTCCCTTTTGGTAAAATGGGAATGATAATAACTTTGCAAGGTTGAGGGGAGGATTTGAATGAGAGTGTATATAAAACACTCAGGGCAGCATAAGAGGCACTTAGTAAATGCTAGCTGTCAACATCATCATCCAGCTCCCAAAGGGAAAGCAAGTCTCCCAGCCTGTAGGACAGATACTTTCCACCAAGGACGGCAAGCCCAGGTCAGCCTGATTATCCTCAGAGCAAGGGTATCTGCACGCGGTTATTGTATAACAGCAGTGGGAAGCAGATGGCAGACCATGAGAAGGTGGGTAGAAGGGACTGGGGGCCCTGGCAGCCCCTGCATACTGTTCTATCTGTCCCAGCAGTGAAGAGGCAGGGTGCGTGCACCCAGCATCGTGCTGGGCCCTAATCTCACTCAATCCCTGGTCCTACAAGGCAGTTCTGATTATTCTCCTTTCACAAACGAGAACACCAGGGCTCAGAAAGTCAACTCCATGTAATCCAAGGTCACAGAGCTAAGAAGTGGAAACCAAACTGAATTCTGATCACAGCCATACCCTGTGGGCTTCCTGGAGGGCCCCAGACTCAGAGGAGGCATTTCCTGCTTTCCCCAGTAATGGGACATGCGATAGGCAGAGGCTTGGGAACTGCACAAAGGAAGGGGGAGGGGGAGTGTTACACTCCCTTCTGCTCTCAGTTCTGGCTTTGGAAGAAACAAGACTCTTCCTCTCTGCTTTCAAGGGAGCTGGAAACTAAGAGTAGTGACATCAGGCTCAGAATCCTCTCTATTAATCCTCTTGATTCTGACCTTCTGAGATCTCTTGAAGGTCTTGGATGCTATCAAACAAAAGGAACATGCTCAGCCTCAAACACAGAAGACAGAATTCATCCATCCCTGGCCAGGTGGGAAAGTCTGGCTTCAGGTTAGAACAGGCAAGTCAGTGCAGCAAGTGCACTGTGAGGGGTGAGGGTGGGTGAGCAGGCTGGTTATTAACCAGAGCCCACTCCCAAGCTGGTCAGGTATACCAAGCAGCTCTGCTCAGCCTATTGCTCCACCCACTGCCATCAGCCACATAAACAGATCCTGTCCATACTGCCAGTGAATGATTACTGACATATTTGGAATGCTCAATCAGAATAATAATAATACTAACAATAATAATACAAAACATCCTTGTTCCCTTCTAATCCCTTATTCAGCCTAGGGACCACATTCCAGTCAAGAGCACCAGCAGGGCTGGGTGGTTTCTGCAATAATTTCTCTACCGGCAGAGCAGGGCTCAGTGGCTAGAATTGAATACACCTAGCTAGGGGGTTCCATGCAACACCAGTTAAATACAGATCAAAAGAATAGAAGTAAGAAGAGAAAAAAAACAAAGAGGGGATCAGAAGAGCAGCGGTCTGAGAGCTGGAAGCCACACCCTGTCACACACACGCAAGGCGTGGGCCAAAGCTCACCTCCAAATAGGGTTTTCATAAGTAGCAGAGTTTGTTTATCATTCAAAGCAGCACTAAATTAATTTGACTTTAATTCGATCAAAAGCACTTCAAATTGTCTCTTGAACCCAGAAAGGAAGACGTTCAACTATGGAATGATGGCCAAAAGAGGGCAAAAAGACTGAGGCACAAAGACTCAGAGAAAAGTTTTAAATCAAGAATCATGTTATACAGCAGAAGTTTAGAGAAACCAGCTGCCCCCTTCCCCATCCAAAGTGCACACATTTCAAATGATCATTGTCCTTAAGCACCTGATCCGGCAGCAAGGCATCTGGAAATACCATACCTTCCCCACAGGGAAGGGCTCCCAGCGGGCTCTGTACTGGCAGCCTGGCAGTCGGCTATGAACCCACGGAGCCACGGGCACACAGCAGACACAGCAAACCACCCAGGTGCAAATGCCCCCAGCAATGACAGCTCCCTCTCTCCACCTTAATCCTGTCTTTTCAGAGCCCTCAAATCCCGACAAATGCCCTAATCGCTCTTAATCCTGGAACGAGCTGCTTCTCGGCTGTGGGCTGAGCCTGCTGACTTGCCGTGACCCACAGGAGCAGGCAGTGGGACAGGGCCACACGCCAGAGGATGGACGCGCCTTACCGTGGCCTCTCCCTGGGCAGCTCTCCCATGAGTTGGGACGCGTGGGTGGCCACTTCACCACTGTACCGCTGAGATGCGTGTCCAAGGTCTGTCTGAGAAGGAGGACAGTGAGGGAGAGCCAGGGCTGCCGCAGAGCCCAGGGCCAGGCTGAAAAGTTAAGGGGCGTTTGGCTGACTGCTCGCAGATGTTGCAACTTGCCTTGTACCGGGCAGCCAATTTCACTCGGTCAGAGAGATCTGTTCTTTCAATCCGCCCAGCTGGGGTGACCTTTGAAACCCCTGGCTGCCAGCTGCAGAGGCTCTGAGTGGAGTCCTGGGGAAACCAAGAGTCGAAGCTCACAGGTTTTGACTTGTTCAGAGCTGCACGTTCCACTCCAAGTGTGGAGCAAACGGAGGACGCTGTCAAGCCAAGAGCTGAATCCTTGGCAGGGCTGGGCCCACCCCCAACTCCACATCTGGCCTGGAACACAACCCAGCTCTAGACACATCTGGCCTAGGATTACCACCCAGGACTGGTGGGACCCTTGCCTCCTGAGACCCAGCTCCCTCCTCCTTGAATTGAAGAAGCCTGGTTTATGATCCCTGGAGTGGGAGCAAGCCCAGAGAGCAGATGGACAGGGGACTCCTGTGTCGCAATCATCTTAAAGAATCTGGGCTGAGATTTGAACCACACTCCACAGATTGTGTTCATGTTGAGAAGAAGATCTAGCAGTGCTGGTCCTGGAGAGCCTCAGAATTGGTCCCTGGTGCATACTTCTAAAGCATGGTAACAAGGTGATGTCCAGACCAGTCCCCCTCCTCTGGAGGAGAGAATGTATTTCCATAGTTCCAAAGGACTCTCTCATGCTATACAACTCACACCTTGGGACAGACTGCAGATGTCCAAATCAGAAATGAGGATTTGGAATTAGAGGAACCTGGCGTGCTACAGTCATTGGGATCACACAGAGTCGGACATGACTGAAACAACTTAGCAAGCACACAAGCTGTTCTACTGGCTCATGTCTGATTCCTGAGTAACTGGTCTTCTCCTAACACCTAGCTGACTCCTTAGCCTCTAGCTCAGCAGTTCTCAAACATTTTGGTCTCAAGGTCCTTCATGCTCCTTAAATTATTGAAGATCCCAAAGAACTTATGTGCTGCTATCAATAGTAACTGTATTACATATTTACTGTATTAATTAAAACTAAAGAAATACTAATTCATTCAAAAACATTAATAATGATCTCATTATATTAACATAGACAAGAATTTTTAAAGAAAAATATATTTTCCAAAATAAAACCAAGAATAAGTTTAGTAAGAAGAGTTGCTCATTTTTGCAAATTCCTTTAATTTGTATTTAATTTCTATTTCTTTAATAGAAGACAGGTTTTCATGTCTGCTTCTGTATCCAGCTAGTTATAACATCACACTCTTTGCAGCCACTGGAAAATGTCACTTGAGACATAAGGAGAGTGAAAAAAGCAAATGACAAAAAAAAAAAAAAAAGACACACACACACACAAAAAGCAAATGACATTGTATTATAAAAAACCATTTGGGCCTCCTGGGCCCATGAAAGAACCTCATGGGCCCCCAAAGTCTGCAGGGCCCACTTTGAGAACTGTTGCTGTAGCCTCTCCCCTGTACACCCCACCTCCCCGTCACCATCTCCTCTTCTGTCCTCTGAAAAGCACACAAGTGAAAAGGGAAAAGAGGTTTTAGCAGTATTGGTGTGTGACTTTGAGGGCAGATGGGAAAGAAGGTGAATCAATACCTAATTTTATTCCATCTTTTTTTCCCAAGGAGAAAGGCTAAACACATGTGGACCAGAGAGATTTGAAGACAGAGACAGATGAGGGTAACACCTTCAAGTCAACTGAATTCTTGGTCAAGACTGAATATGCACCCCAGACTCTGGAAGACCTTAGACCTTGCACATGCCAGTTATTCAAGTATTTTATGGATAATAAAGGAAGAAATTGAATTAAAAAAAAAAAAAAAAACTTGCTATTCACCACTGAGGAACAGAGGTGAATCAACATCTAGGTCTCCTAGACAGAGGTCTCTTGGAAGGCAACAGGGCTGGAAAGTTATTTTGAACTGGACAGAACCAAGGATGGTAATTTGGGCAAAATCGTGGAAAGTGTATCTATCACTCACATCATAGTTGGCCCCTATGTAGCCATGTGGTTCTTTGATGAACATCCGTCTTCCCCACTGGAACACAAGCTCCTGCAATGGGTCATGGGTTCTGTGTATTTCATTCACAATTGTATCCCTAACGCCTAGAATACAGATGAGCACACAATAAGCTCTCAACAAGTGCTTGTGAAATACATGAATAAATTGAAAGTTGGGCTAAAAAAAAAAGCACTTAAAAACCATCACTTCCAAACTAAGGCACTACTTAATTTTGTTGTGGAGCGAACATGTGAATGTGAGAGAAAGGATGTAGGGAAAGGAGTGGGTGAACAGGCCACAACAATTAAAAAAAAAAAAAATCTATCCCCTGCGGCCTACTGGCATTTGGTTCCAGACACACAGGTGCCAGTCCTGGCTTTAGTCCTGGCATGGAAGTCATACATCCTTTCTCCGCTTAGCTTCTCAGGCTTGCTGGCTGTGAAGTGAGCACAATTCACCAAGCCCTGGGTACACTCTCTGGGCTTCCTGCTGGCATCCTTGAAAGACTCTGATGGGTTCCTGGGTTCCTAAGGGAAATCAGGCAAAGCCAGCCCACTCCTCCCCCAGCTCCACCACAATTGAGCTCTTCTCTGAACCCACTGACAGCCCCTCCCTCCCCAAGAATGTCCTGGACCTTTCTTCTTGAAAGACACAATAAAGGAGGGCTGGCTTCTGCAGGCAGAGGAGCTGCTCTCACCAGCCCAGCCACATAAGCAGAGCAGCAGACCAAGGGCATGAGGAGGGTATCCACTCAGCAACTCTATCCTGAGTGCCCACGTCTTTGGCAGAATGTTATTTTTTAATTTTCTTAAAAGGGGATCAAACCAAATAAACACAGCCAACTGAGTGCACAGTGTGAACGAGTGAGGTCTGGTTTCCTGGAGCTGCTCTCTTTCTGTTGGGATTCTTGCTTAATTTGAGATTTAATGAGACCAGCTGAGAGAAGCTTTCTGCAGTAAAAGTCACATGCAAAAAGAAATCAAAGCCTGAGCCAGAGCCCCTGACTATAATTAAATTAGCAATATGTGCATTCCTATCACAGTCTAGCAACATCCTAAAGTTCACTCAGCTCATTACCAGTATCATCCCTGCAGAAGTCAGTTTGGGGTCACAGGCTAGTTTATTCAACCATCCCCTTCTCAAAGACCTAGCCTCCCCACTCCATCCTGCTAAGCCCCACTCATGTGCCTGTGAGATGAGCACTGTGAGGACTCAGGCAGCAGGAATGCAGGAAATCCACCTGGGGAGGAGGAACAGCGCTCATGCTCCCACCCACAGGGTGCCCCTTAGCGGGGACCAGACTGCATTCTCCACTGTGAAACTGTGTGGCCTGAGGAAAGGGACAACCTCAGTCTTCGTTTACTCATCTGTAAAATGGAGCTACTACTAATACTCTCATACCTGCAGGATTGCTATGAGGGTCAAACATGCATATAAGAACAGCCTGGCCCAGTCTCTGGCACGTGATAAGTGCTCAGTCCATAGAGGCGGCTATTGTTAATGGCAGTGTTGTTGTTGTTTTAAGATTTATGACAGAACTCAGAGGATAGAAGCAGCGTTGGCCAAGGAGGGGGCCAGTTCAGGAGAAATCGGCAGGCAGCATCTGACAGTTAAATAGCTCAGGAGAATCAGAGGTTCTGGTGCTCACTGTGGATGCACCCTAATCAGCAGTGTGACCTTAAGAAACTCACTTCCCGTCTCTGGTTCTTCTCTCTCGCTCTGACCTGAAGGGCGTCTAGTGCACCTGTCCTAGTGTACTGGTGTCTCTAGGACTGTTGCAGGCTCTTCTAGGACACCTGGGCAGGTAGGAAAGGTTCCAGTAGGGGGACACAAGCCCAGAGCAGAAAAAGATGTTTCAGGGCACCAAGAGGAGAAAGGAGAGGCTACTGTTCCAGGCCCGCCACACAGGGCTTCACAGGTTGGCAGTTGAATTAGACAGGGGCTTCCCTGATGGCTCAGCTGGTAAAGAATCTGCCTGCAGTGCAGGAGACCTGGGTTTTGGTCCCTGGGTTGGGAAGATCCCCTGGAAAAGGGAACGGCAACCCACTCCAGTATTCTGGCCTGGAGAATTCCATGGACTGACTGTATAGTCCATGGGATGGCAAGAGTCAGACACGACTGAGCTACTTTCACCTTCACCTGGTCCTCAGGGCACACCTGTGGGACATGGGCACAGACCATGAAGACCCTGAAGACTTGACCCATGTTAGGAATGAATGTGTATGCACTTAGCTTATCAGCCTCTGGCCCCTCCCAGGTCCAGCTTCTGATTCTATGACATCTGTCCAGATGTCAAAAGGGCTGAAAGAGCTAAAGGGAAATCCCAAGGAAAAAAAGGAATCTATTTAATGAGCACTTACTAAGTGTCAGGAGTAGAATAAGTACTTACAGTGCCTTCCCTTAGCAGAACAGCAAATATTAACAGCAAAATTAATGAAACAGTGTCTTCCAAGGAGAGGGGGAGTGGGAAGCACTGTCGACAGGAGGGGCTGCAGAGATGTGGTCGCTGATAAGAACCAGGGCTGAGTCTGAAAACTGTCTCTAGCCACAAGTGTCCATAGCTCCTACAGAACCTCCTGAGGCCTGAGCAGTTGCAGCACCCCACTGGCTTGAGCACATCCCCGGTTCTCCCAAGCTTCCCTTATTGAGCGGCATGGGGATTCTTCTTTTGCAAACCCTGACACAGCGCAAGAAAATGAGACAAGCTGACCTGCTTCACCAACTCCTATAGGCTCTGGATTTGATATTCGAATTTGCAATTGCTTTCTAATTTTTTTCTAATTGTTTTCTAATTACTCCCACAGACAAAACCTGCTTCTGGCTTTAGCCACTGGCCCACCCAGCCAACAGTGTTATGGATTTCTAGTTTCCCTCCCACTCTTGGTTAGCACTGAGTCAGGGGGCAGGTGCATACAGAAAGGGAAGTAGGAAGGAGCCAAGACTGGTTGTCTCCAACATGCTAGAGAAGGGAGGGTGCTATATCCAGGTGGGGTTTTCCAATGATCAGTTCCTACTCTAAGGTCAAGCCCAGAACCGTATCAAGAACACTGCTGGGGTAATCTCTAGTCCTGGGACACTAGGAACAAGAAAGTGACGATCTAAGAATGAGCTAGTTGGTAATGCCAGCCAGTGGACTTGAGTGAGCCATCTCATCACAAGCTGTATAGTCAGACATACTGCACTTGAACCTACTTCTGGCACTTAATAGTTGGATCACTATGGGTGATTTACTTAATCTCTCTAAACTTCAATTTTCCCATCTGTATATCTGTTTTGTGGGGCTCTGTGGAGATTAGAGGGAAGGTCAAGTATCTAACACAAAGTAGATACTTAGAATACCCAACACAATGTAAACAGCCATTTCTAACCATGCCTGGCACACAGTGAGCACTCAGCAAATGGTAGCTTTCTGGTAAGTCACCTCTGAGGAGCAATGAGAGGATTCACTTATCACTTAAACATTCAAGCTCATTGAAATATTGCTGCAAACATCACCTTATCTATCACAGAGAGTAATTTACTAATTCACACTCTTACACTGATGTCTTTTTATCAGTTATGTGTCATTGGCTAGACAAGATGCATTGCTCTTATTCCAATTCCTGCTTCCTTTTACCACAGTGGAATGCGGTTGGATCACAAAAGGTGAGGATTGGTAGGGAATCATCTAGGCCAATCCTCTTACTTTACAAATGAGGAAACAGGCCCAGGATACAAAATAGACCTATGTATCCTCAAAGACAGGGGGTCAGAGATCTCTGAAATTTTCAAGGCAGAGAGAATGAACCATGACCATCTAAACAAGTGAGTCCTGTGGTAGACAGCTGAGCTGGGCAGGGGAGATGGTTGAGCATGTCTCAGAGCAAGGAAACTGACCTGGCAAACGGATGGGTCAAGAGAGGTTCTGAAGGATATAGTCATTAAACTGAGAGTAGATTGCGGAGGGCCTAGAAAGTAGTAATTAGATAATGCTACCAAAAGACTTTCAATTTACAATAAACTTCCACATACTGACAACTTATGAGATGCTTTCCCAATCAAGATCTCATTTGAATTTCACAACATACTGAGATACATTACGATCCCATTTTATTGATGGAAAATCTGAGGCTCAAAGACCAAGTGACTTGCAAAGTTACATAGCTAATAAGGCAGAACTAGAGTCCAGTCCTCCTGACTCCAAATCCTGGCTCAATTCAACAATATCTTCCAGGAGAATTTAGCAAGATATTTTCGATCTTATCATAATAAATACCATGCCCAACAGGAAATTTTCAGTATAGCACCTGTGTTGATATTCCTTTAGATTTAATTGGAATGATATCTGACGGGTACAAGTTTGACTAATGTAGTCAGGCCCTTGCCCAGGGAAAGCCCCTTATTATTTGTCCCAAACAAAAGGATGGCTTCTTTTCAACCCCTCATGCCTGAGGGAGAAACCGTGCTTACTGAATAATCTTCAGCTAGTTTATGAAGGACCCACGCCAATATCAGTAGGTACATCTCGCCCCATGCACAGAGATGCTCTCTCTTCCCATTCACAGGCCAGACATCTCTGTGTTCTCCCCCAGAGCATGCAGCTCTTCTCCAGACTCCCCTCAATTCTCCTGCCACTGGCTAGGCACAGCCCCAGACGTTGGCCTTGGCTGTTGCATCGGAACTGCCCAGAGGACACCTTGGCAGTGTGACAAGCTCTGTGCTTCCACATGGAGTTCACCCCTTGCCCTCACCTGCCCTCCTGTGACAGGAGGTCCTGTATCCAGGATCCCCCAGCTCTGGATGAGAAACAATGGTTTATTGTTTCCTGGAGTTTACCTGGGGTGGTGGAGAGCTGCCAACCCAACTCAGCCACTTATCAGCCCAAGGACGGAAAGTCAGGCTCAGACACAGCCCTGCTCCTCCTTCAGGATTCTTCAGTCTTCACTCTGAGGGGCTGCGTCATCTTCCCTCCTCCACCAGCGCTCCCCCCACCCCACCCCAGCACCGTGCAGTCTCACGAGGGGCAGGGGCACAGGCGAGCCTACCCCGCAAGGTCCCTTCAGGATTCTTGGGTACCAATTTCAGGTCCTTTGTGGAGGAGACTCACTCACCCTGGGAACCTGGAATGTTAGGGCTGGAAAGGACCTTCAAAATCATGCTCTCATACCCCTTTCCTCAGAGTGGAGCAACTTGTCCTTGTGCATAAATTATACTCAAAGATTTGGCAGAAGCATTTTTATATGAGAACCAATGCATTCACATTGTTGTACCAAATGACAACTATAAGTTGATTTTACAAGTCATCCTAAGACTTCAAAGAAATGTGATTGCTTTTTGCAAGCTGCTTCAGGCTACATTCCCAGCCCCTACCCTTAGAATACTATTTCTTTTTCCACTTCCCTTGAGGATGGTAGAGTCAGAGAAGCACTGGTTCCACCCAACCCCAGTATCACAGTAAGGAAACCTCAGATTCAGCCAAATGAAGTGCTCATGAACCACAATGTCTACAATCGAAATAATCCATTTACTGAATGCTTACTAGGAGGTAGGCACTGTACTGAGAGTTTTGCCTAAGTTAACTTTCATTTTCAAAGCAACTCTATAAGAGTTATGAATATCACCTCTTATAGACTCGGAAGTTGAGCAATCTATCCGAAGTCGCAAAGCTACCAATGACAGCTACTTTTTATCAGCTGAATTTGAACCCAGGCCTCTGACTCCAAGGTTCAGAGCCAGGTGACAATGTCATACTGTTAGTGATGCCATGGGGAGGAGCTGGGAGTGGGTCAGAGTCCAGGGTGCTGGTATGTTGTCCTAGATTACACAGAGCATCAGAACACAAGGGGGCCTTAGCTTACCCTCAGACTATCAGTAAGAAAACTGGAGGCTCACACAGAAGCATCTAACTTAAGAGCGGAGCTACTGAATTTCAGGGGCAGGATCTGCTGACAGAGGGCCCAGGGGGAATATCCCAACCTTTCTGGGGTTAGAAGACCTCTAACATCACTCCTGGATGTACCAGTTATAACCTGATACACACATCCTGTCAGCCTTTGTGAGCCTGAGCACCTCGGGGGCTTCACTCCCTTTGGTCTGCAGACAGCAGCTCAGACAAGCTACCCTTAACCTCTTGCCAGGGGGCTGGATGAGGCATGCTCAGGGAACTTGACAATTACCAGTCGCTTCTGGTTCTGAATTGATCAACCAGGCTGCTAGTCATTAGCTAAACCCTGTATGCCAGGATGCATAATGTATACACAGTAGCCAGAAGCCACAGCCACAAGCACGCACACCCGCCTCAGTAAGGAAATTCCAGAAGTTCATTCATTCCTGCGGTTCATTCCATCTATAAGAACCTTCTTCCAGATCCCAGCTTCTTAGGCCCCTGATGTTTGTCTCAAAAGCCTACTCCACAGCTAGAGAAAACATGCTGAAAAGACGTGACTCCTCTGTGACTACTTAGAATATTTACATTACCAGTGGTGTCCATACAGAGCCAAGCAAGCCAGGTTTATCAACACTGCTCCCTGCAGAGCAGGAGGGGCCCCGGCTGAGAGGTCAGAACGCACAGTATGTCTGCACAGCCATCACTGTGTGTTTGCCCAGCTCCATCCCAGACCCCATGGGGATTCGTGCCTTCAGAGGACAGAATCAAAGCATCAGGGGGTGAGAAACAGGAGCTAGAGAAAGCTGAGACTCGGGGAGCACCTTTGGAGGGTCAGCACTCCTCACTTTGGCCCTGAGGGCCCTGGACATCAGGATCCCTCAGCCTGCTGGGGAAGAGCCCTCAAGAGAATTAATAGGTGAAGGTGGCTTACCTATGGCCGCCTGCCTGCTTCCTCCCCAGCCCAGCCCAGCTACTCGGCTCATGCCCACACTGGTGCTGCTCCCTTGAGCATGTGGCTCTGCAGGTTCCGGAGTGTCCCCTCCAGCTATGGCTCTTTAAAGCTGAGCAACTTCAAGTTCACACAGCCCTTACCCATGGTCCCAGTGTATCCCACACCCCACGGAGCTGCTGACCAGGGAACCCCTCATGCCTCCTCTAGACAGGCTCTGGGACCCAGGACACTCACCAGGGGTTGGCAGACCATCCCCTCTCACCTTCCCTTTCATGCCCCTTGGGAAGGCAGGAGAACCCGCTCAAGCTCAAGCTGTCTGTGGCAGGGCTGGCCCGGCACCCACACGGACCCTCAGCTGTTCTGCGGTGACCCTCATGCTGGGCTGCAGCTTGAGGCCCTTCTGCACCACAGCCTGCCTCCCTCCCAAAGCAGACACCCCCTGCTTCCCTGTCTCAGCAGGGGATTAGGGACGTTGCTGAGAACATCCAGTTCTTACCATACTGCAACAGTGGATGATAACAGAGTGATGCATTTTCTCCTTTGATGAATTTTTCCACCAATCATGCCTACCTCACCTCCTCCTCAGGCATCACTCACTGAAGGTACTGACAAGGCTAACATGTGTCGTCTCTTCTCCGGTCCCCAAACCCGCTCTGGAGGGCACTGTTGAGAAAAATGGTGACCCCCGGGGACCCAGAGGAAAGGGCATGGAGAAAGCTGATGGGCACAGAGAGCACGGTGCATCAGCAGGAACACGGCCGCGTGTGAGTGACCCTCTGGAGAGAGGACTCTGCTCACAGGTGTCAGCTCAACGGGCCCAAGTGGGGAGGAAAGAGCCCCACTCCCTCCCAATCCTGACTCGGGAGCAGGGGGCCAGCAGGAAGATAAGGGGCCACTCCAAGTGTCAGCCGGGCTCACACCTAGACAGGGAGTACACATCTCGAAGACAGGGGACTTGGAATCCTACTGGAGCGGCCAGGTCAACACAAGAGAACTCTGTAAACACAGGGAAAGTGGAATTGGGAATAAAGAGGCTAGTGGGGCCCTGGGCTGTTCACAGACCTTTAAATCTTTCATGTGTTTCCACTCCTGAACCCCACAGTTCTGAACCCTGCTCAGGATGCTCAACCAACACAAATCAGCATTCTGTTTCTTAGTATTCGGCTTAGAGGGGAATGTGGGCTTAGTGTTTATTGGGTGTTAAGTGTTCTCTCTCCCCCACACTAATAAGATGGGAACAGGACTCTAAAGAGAAGTATGTTGTTTACCATCACTGCAAAGCTTTGAAATCCTGAACCTAGTTGTTAGAATATTTCCTCCTGAGTAATTTAGGTAAGCTTCCATCCAGTGGGCATCACAGCTAACCAGCTAGCCCTCTCCAGGTGTGGTGGATTAGGACAAAAAGGGACTACTAAATGTGCTTGTCCATACCAAATATACCATTAAATTAATAATGTACTTCTAAGTATTCAAATGAAATAATGTATCATTCATGCTTGAAGTTAGAATCAGTTTTACTCTCACTCTGGTTTTTTAGATTACCCAATTCAGGATTTTCCTTAAGAGAATGCAGTCCCCTGGGTTTTCCAAGAGTCCAGTGTCTGATGCAGGAAATTCAGGACATGATATTGAAGAATCCTGCTCCTTCTCACACCTGTTAGCCAGGGCTGCATTCCGTCTCTTTGATGGCTTTGTCATTCTTGGTTTCTAGGCCCAAGTGAGCTTCTGGAAAGCTGTGATTTGGCACAAGCATGTACTTACACTCTCGACTGATCTTGGCAGGTTCCGAGCAAGGAATCTTAGTTGAGACAATGCTTCCCTGTACCCCTTCCCGCATCTCTTAGCTAGAAAAATAAAATAGTGTCCAGGGTGACAGAAGATAATGTCTTAAGCCCAGGGAAAGCCAAAGAGATTATTCCCACTTTGCCACCTCTAAACAACAACCCACAACCAAACAACAGGACAAAACATCTACAAAAGATCTGGCCATCACTTCATTTCTGTAATCCCAGGAGCATTGGTCCGCCTGTTCGTACACAGAGTAAGCTGCATGTCTGGTTTCCCTGTTGACTGGAAGCCCCTCTGAGCAGAGACTCCAAGGAGATGCTGCCTGAAGGATGTCCCCTGTGTCCGCTTCCCAAGTCCTGCAACGTCCAAGTAAGCATCTCTTGTTGCTTCGGGTCAGACCAATCATCCTGTGGGCACAGGGGAGAGGCCTCTGAGGCCTCCCCCACAAACCCACTTTTCTTACAAGTTGAACCTAAAGTTAGGCTCCCAGGCTGAATCAGAAATGGTCAACTCAGTGCTCTGCTCAGAAAGGAGGTGCCCAATAAGGTGGCCTTGACAAAGCCAATGGAACAGGGGGAAGACACCAGGAAAGAAACAGCGCCCACCCAGGCCAAGTCTCTACTTACTTCAAGCTATCATTTTCTACCATTTGAACATATTTTGCACTAGCCATACATAGGCTCGTCTATTAAAAGTCAAGAACTTCTCTAGGAGAACTGTTCCCAGGTTTACAATTAGGAGGCCGGCTCAGCAGCCAAATGACCTACTCTTACTATAGATACTCTTCTGCTCACTGGAAAATTTAATGGTCATGTATTCAATTTGTGGGAGAGGTGTGGAAGGGTGGAAGTAGCAGAGGAGCCCCTAGGTCAGAGTGAAATTTGAATTCTAGCTACATGCTAGGGCAGCTTGGGAATAACTACCTTTGATTATCCTATAACTAATCAGGAAGCAGAGCTATATTCAAATTAACCACTTCTCCATAAGGCTTGGGCCTGCCTCAGCATCAGGAAAACTTAAGCACTAGAGGCAGACAACAGAGCAATTACCATCAACTTAGAACATCTTCCTTTTCAATAGCTAGGTGACCACATGACATATTACCCCAACCAGGACTCTACTGAAAGTAAAGAGAGGCGCTACTAATGCTTGCCCCGGTCTGTCCAAGGGAACCAAAATTTATGTATGGCCACCCTAGTCACTTCCACCCTAAATCTGAATATCAGACATGACTTCAAGGATGTCTTCTCTGGCCACGTTCACTCTGTTCTGGCCAAGCACATACTTCACATGCTCTCAGTTTAGGAAATTGTTAGGTTATTTCATGCACTGGGTTATATTTGGATATGTTCTTATATCTGTCCTTGCTCCTTTTCTAGACCATCAGTGTCCTGGTTGCCGACTTTTTTTTTTTTTTTGATGTATAGTTGATTTACAATATTGTGTCACTTTCAGGTATATAGCAAAGTGATTCAGTTATATGAATATTATTCAATTATCTTTCATTATCGATTAAACAAAGATACTGAATACAGTTCCTTGTCCTATACAACAAGTAAATTCTTATCGCTTATCTATTTTAGGTATAGTAGTTTGTATGTGTTAATCCCATACTCCTAATTTATCCCTCTTCCCATTTGGTAACCATAAGTTTCTTTTCTATGTCTGTGAGTCTATTTCTGTCTTATATATAGATTTGTTTGTATTTTTTTTATATTCCACATATAAGTGATATTGTATAATATTTGTCTTTCTCTGTCTGACTTGTCTCACTTAGTATGATATCCTCTAGGTCCATACTTACAATTACACAGTGAAAGTGACAAACAGATTCAAGGGATTAGATCTGATAGACAGAGTGCCTGAAGAACTATGGATGAAAGATCATAACATTGTACAGGAGGCAGTGATCAAAACCATTCCCAATAAAAAGAATGGCAAAATGGTTGTCTGAGGAGGTCTTACAAATAGCTGAGAAGAGAAGAGAATTTATTAAACTTAAATTGTTAATTGCTCAGTCGTGTTCAACTCTTTGCAACCCCATGGACTGTAGCCTGCCAGGCTCCTCTGTTCATGGAATTTTCCAGGCAAGAATACTGGAGTTGGTTGCCGTTCCCTTCCTGACCCAGGGATGGAACCCAGGTCACCATCTGAGCCATTGGCAAAGGAGAAAAGGAAAGATATACCCATCTGAATGCAGAGTTCAAAAGAATAGCAAGGAAAGATAAGAAAGCCTTCCCAAGTGAACAATTCAAACAAATAGAGAAAAACAATAGAATGGGAAAGACTAGAGATCTTTTCCAAAAAATTAGAGATAACAAGGGGACATTTCACGCAAAGATGGGCAAAATAAAGGACAGAAACAGTATGGACCTAACAGAAGCAGAAGATATTAAGAAGAGGTGGCAAGAACACACAGAAGAACCATACAAAAAAATCTTAAAGACTCAGATAACTATGGCGGTGTGATCACTCACCCAGAGCCAGACATCTTAGAGTGTGAAGTCAACTGGGCCTTTGGAAGCATCACTATGAACAAAGCTAGTGGAGATGATGGAATTCCAGTTGAGCTATTTCAAATCCTAAAAGATGATGCTGTTAAAGTGCTTTACTCAATACGCCAGCAAATTTGGAAGACTGAGCAGTGGCAATAGGACTGGAAAAGGTCAGTGTTCATTCCAATCCTAAAGAAAGGTAATTCCAAAGAATGTTCAAACTACCACACAATTGCATTCATTTCACATGCTAGCAAAGTATGCTCAAAATTCTCCAAGCCAGGCTTCAACAGTACGTGAACCAAAAACCTCCAGATATTCAAGCTGGATTTAGAAAAGGCAGAGGAACCAGAGATAAATTGCCAACATCTGTTGAATCATAGAAAAAGCAATAGAATTTCAGAAGAATATGTACTTCTGCTTCAAAGCCTTTGACTGTGTGGATCCTAACAGACTGTGGGAGATTCTTCAAGAGAGGGGAATACCAGACCACCTTACCTCCTGAGAAATCTGTATGCAGGTCAAGAAGCAACAGTTAGAACTGGACACAGAACAACGGACTGGTTCCAAATTTGGAAAGGAGTATGTCAAGGCTGTATATTGTCACCCTGCTTATTTACCTTATATGCAGAGTACATCATGCAAAATGCTGGGCTGGATGAAGCACAAGCTGGAATCAAGACTGCAGGGAGAAATAGCAATAACCTCAGATATGCAGATGACACCATCCTTATGACAGAAAGTGAAGAGGAACTAAAGAGCCTCTTGATGAAGGTGAAAGTGAAGAAGCTGGCTTAAAACTCAATATTCAAAAAAATGAAGATCACAGCATCTGGTCCCATCACTTCACGGCAAATAGATGGGGAAACAATGGAAACAGTGACAGACTTTATTTTGGGGTGCTCCAAAATCACTGTGGATGGTGAGTGCAGCCATGAAATTAAAAAACACTTGCCCCCTGAAAGAAAAGCTATGACAAACCTAGACATAATATTAAAAAGCAGAGACATTACTTTGCTGACAAAGGTCCATTTAGTCAAAGCTATGATTTTTCCAGTAGTCATGTATGGATGTGAGAGTTGGACCATAAAGAAGGCTGAACATTGAAGAATTGATGCTTTTGAACTGTGGTGTTGGAGAAGACTCTTGAGAGTCCAATGGACTGCAAGGAGATCCAACCAGTCAATTCTAAAGGAAATCAATCCTAAATATTCACTGAAAGGGCTGATAATGAAGCTGAAGCTCCAATACTTTGGCCACCTGATGAGAAGAGCCGACTCATTAGAAAAGACCCTACTGCTGGGAAAGATTGAAGGCAGGAGGAGAAGGGGATGATGGAGGATGAGATGGTTTGGCTGGATGGCATCACCGACTCAATGGACATGAGTTTGAGCAAACTCTGGGAGATGGTGAAGGACAAAGAAGCCTGGCATGCTACAGTCCATGCAGTCGCAGAGAGTCAGACATGACTAAGTGACTGAACAACAATAGGTACATCCAAATTACTGCAAATGGCATTATTTGAAGTAATAATGTTGAGTGATAGTCTTTATATATATATATATAGTATATATATACTATATATATATATCACTCTTCTTTAGCCAATTGCTTGGGTTGTTTTCATGTCTTGGTTATTGTAAATAGTGTTGCTATGGATAATGTGGTGCATGTATCTTTTCAAATTAGAGTTTTTGCCTTTTCTGGATATATGTCCAGGAGTGAGATTGTTGGATCATATGGCAGCTCTATTTTTAGGTTTTTAAGTAACCTTCATACTGTTCTCCAATATGGCTACATCAATTTTACCATTCCTTCCAACAGTGTAGGAGGGTTCCCTTTTCTCCTCATCTTCTCCATTGGTTGCTGACTTTTTGCATGAACTTTAAACTCACTCTAATTCTTTTGTCCCATCCACTTTTGTCATTGTTCATAAATAAATGGTATTTGCTGATAGTCTGGCTATAAGTAGGGTTGCAAATAACTTTTTTTCTAACATAAATACTATCATTTTTTATATACATTTCCCAGTATCTTTCTATGTATGTACTTTTTAAACCAAAAATTATATATATACACTATCATTGCCTTCATCTTCAGACTTTCATGCAAGCAAAACCACAACCTTTTTCCTGGTTACAGAACATTCTTCCTAAGTCTCCTTTTTAATGACTTTATAATATTCCACCAAGTGGATGAACCACCATTATTCAATCATGCCCTTGTTATTTATATTCCATTTAGGTTGCTTCCAATTTCATTAAAACAATGTCACAAGTCACAATTTCAAGAACATAACTTTTGCTTCACCCTAGATCATATCTCCTCAAGATATATTTCAAGAATATCGATTACTGAGTCAAAGTGTTAGAAATCTTTATGGCTCTCAAATCTAGGTCCTCTTCATTTCTGTTGATGTAGCACCTGGGGTGACTCATGGCTCCTCAAATATTTTGCTTTCCTTCCTCAGCCCCAATTTGAACTTTGAGCTCCTTGATGTGGTGCCAGGTATGAGCCAGGTCCAGGGATTCCTGCACAGTGGAAGGGATGTGCACTTAGATAACTGACCAAGAAACGCAAGGCTTGGGAAATGAGGCAAGTATTGAGCAAGACAGGGAAGGATCCAAACCCGAGTCATGAAGTTCAAAATAACTACTGTTGATTATCAAGCAAAACATGGGGCCTCCACTCTCTCCTCTGCAATCCTGCTAGTGAGGGAGCCCAGATACCTCTGAGCCTTTTCTACCCGATGAGTCCTACCCTCACCTTCAGGCATCCTCTTCTCTAAGGCCGTCCCAACAGGATTTTATGACATGGGTTCCTGAGTACTGACTAGGACAAGCTTTCCAATCCATAATGAAATACAGAAAATAAGGACAATACATGGAGTTTTTCATATAGCTCATTGCACATAATTTAAAAGGCCATCCTTTAATCTCAGTTTTTGTCCTTCATACTTTCTTGGAATTAATGTATTCTTTCATTTATTAATTGTCAGTGGCTTTGTTTAGTAGTTCATTCATCATATGTTTTGAAAGCTCACTACCTGCCAGGTGCTACCCTAGATCCTGGAGACAAGCTGTAAATGCAAGGGACAAAGGGGCCTGACAATTAGCTTTTTCAATTGTGATGTTAAGTGCCTGACATTTAGCTTTTGATTGCTAAGGCCTCCACTTCAAAGAAATCCATTTTGAATAAATACACTGCCAGCGATGGGACTAGATAAAGAGCTGGTCGTCCCACCCACGCATGTCCCCCCCACCTTTTTTTTAGAGAGAACTCTGGCGACCTAGATAACTGACCTTTGACTGACTGCTTTTCCCTTCCTGTGCTTTAATTCCTACTCTTTTGCTTTAAATTCACCAATAAAGAGCATACACCCGAAACCCTTGGTATCCCCACCTCAATCCCATAAAGACAGAACCCCAGGTCTGCTCACTCTCCAGTTCTCTCTCCCTCTCTCCTCTCACCCCCACCTCTCTCTGTGTGGCCCCAGGAGGTCTTGCACCCTCCAGGACCTGTCAGTAATAAGCCTTGTCTTTTCCAAGTCCCCTGATGGTTGTTACTGAGGCGCAATCTTAATAAGAACCACAAGGGTTGGTCTAGTCACAACATTGGCTCTGGTTGGGGAAATATTTGTGGGGGTTGTCACAAATAGCACGGCCCAGGGAGTGTCCCCAGACATCTCCAGCTTACAGTATCACTACCATGAGTCTGAGAGGACCTGAAACAGCACCCCTGCTCAGCCCAGCATGAGCTCTACGGAGGCTCTGTCTCCGCACCACCCTCCGACAGCACTCAGGTTCGGACATCATTGTATCTCCATGGCGGTGTTCTGCACAGACACTTCTTATCAAACACTTGCTGAGGAAGGGGTTTTTAAAAGACACTGCAATCCCCAGAGGACTAATGTGGACACTTGTGTGCCCAGCAGAGGGCCTGCGGGTGGTTTGAAAATGGTGTGAAATCAGCCAACTCTGGGACCATGATGTTTGGCTTCCTTCCAGCTCTGCTGTAGGATCTTCAGCAAATTCTTTCATCCCTCAGCCTGTGCGCTCTCTTGTGAAATGGGCAAGACTGTAACAGGGCTTGCCTTAAGAGGTTATGAAGATGGAAGCCCTCTGCGCAGTCCTTGGCACACCAGAAGCCTTCAATAAATGTGACCTGTGAAAGTCACTCAGTCATGTCCGACTCTTTGCGACCCCATGGACTGCAGCCTGCCAGGCTCCTCTGTCCCTGAAATTCTCCAGGCAAGAACAATGGAGTGAGTAGCCGTTCCCTTCTCCAGGAGATCTTCTCAACCCAGGGACAGAACCCAGGCCTCCCACATTGCAGGCAGATTCTTTACCATCTGAGCCACCAGGGAAGCCCCAAATGTGACCTAGTTGTAGCAGTAAAAAGGCAAGAATACTGGAATAGGCTGCCATTTCCTCCTCTAGGGGATCTTCCCGACCCAGACATCAAACTTGTGTCTCTGATGTCTCCTGCATTGGCAGGCGGATTCTTTCACCACTGAGCCATCTGGGAATACGTGATTATGGAAACATTAAACCAGGTGAAAGGTCACAGCCCAGAGAACCAAACTGAAACTGAAGATATATCTGAAGGGCCAGAAATGTTAAAGATATAACAGGGAGGATTAAATTTGTATATGAAGGAAGAAAAAAACAAACTAGCCAGACTTTCTCTTCCTTCTCCCCATGCTAATGATAGAAACTGATAGAATTTTATTTATGTCTGTGATAGAAACATGCCAAAAAGCCCCTGATCAATCCAGGTTCTCCAATGATGGGCGCATGCCAGAACTCAACCACAAATGGCCACAATGAGTTGGGGGAAGTGGAACTAGGGGATAAACATACAAGTTCAGGGACTTTCCTAAAGTATGGACATTCCACAGACAGATAATTTCCGGTGCCATAGAGAGCTTTGGAATTTAAGAAGTCTAAAGGAGGGTGGGATGGGGTAAAAACAGAACACTAGCCACAACAAGCAGCAGGACAGAGGCCCATGCTTACAGAAGTTGTGGGAGGGTGACTTAGCTCTGTGACTGAAATGCAATGCTGTAAAATTTAATATCAGCGGTGCAGATAAAATAATGTCAGCAGACTGGGTAATTAAGGCTTTGGGGCTCACTTCTTTGCTCTCTGGCTTTCTGGAGGGAGATTGATAGAAAAAGGAGATGAGTCCAGTAAACCAAGAATTCCTCAGAGCTTTAAGTATATTTTTAGTTCCTCCTGACATCTGGGAGAGTAGAGACATTATTTCAGGATCAGAGATCAGATCCCGATCATGCCCTTTACACTGGGCTAAACATCACTCTCTAAAACCCTTTGATGAGAATTAATTATTGCAAAGATATGCACAAGCTAATTGAGACCACATTTACAGTGTCTGCAGCTTCTGATAGAAGATGTTTCTGGCTGAGTGGAGCAGATGCCATTAAACCAGTTGCCTGTTTTTCACTGTCTTTCCAAATTCCTCCTGGACCTGCAGCTGGACCAGACCTGCCCCTGGACCAGACCCACCCCACTCAGGACTGGAGCTGCCCAAGACCAGGGGTATGATCACAGGTCCAGAGCTGGGTCCTTACAGAGCAGTGCTGGACCCAACCCGCTGGTCCCACTTGGTTTTTAAAGTGTGGGCTACTTGACAAGGAAAGAGTAAATCACAAAACCACACAGTTAAGAGACCAGGGAGATCTTCTAAGTCACCCTCCCATCCAGTAGAAGAACCCTGTTCTGTCTCAAACTGGGCAACGGTGGGACTGATACATTTGCAGACAAATGCCAGGACCTGGCCGAGATGTGAGGCTGATGATTTCAGGAATGCAACCAAACCCACTAGGGATGGAGGGAGGACTTAGTCAAGATCCAGGTGAGTCCCTTAATAAGAATGCCAGGAGCTACAAGACTAAGGATGCAGCTGGGACTAGCTCCTTCAGCCCCTTTAGGGCAGGCTGGGGTTCCCCAAAGTTAGGACTCCCCCACCCCACTCACGCAGGAACCTTCCCTGGGCATGTCTG
Source organism: Cervus canadensis (assembly GCF_019320065.1). NCBI lineage: Eukaryota > Metazoa > Chordata > Mammalia > Artiodactyla > Cervidae > Cervus > Cervus canadensis. Next base: position 44,697,683 of record NC_057392.1, read on the forward strand.
ACAGGGGAAAATTCTCAGAGAGGGGACAGGAAAGGGTGGCAGGGCAGGCAGTTCTGGTCACTGTGTATAGTAGAATCTGCTGAGCCATGATATGGCTTCCCCTAACTGAACCCAATTCTGTTCCCTGGAGTCAGATAAACTCTACCTTTGTACAAGACACAAGACAATAATTTATCCTTTATCCTTCTACAGACAAAATACACTGGACTCCTTCAACTCTCCCTAATTGCCATTGTTTCCAAACCCTCCCACATCCTCTGGGCTCATGTTAATTAGACTAGGACCCCCTTGGTGTTACTCTGAGGACCAAAGAAAGAAAACAAGAGCACAGTAGATAAACCACAGATTTGAATCTTGGTCCCATTATTCCCCATGCCTCAATTTCCTTCACAGCTTCCTCGGCAGCACTTGATAACCTTAGTTATGAGAAATGCATAAGTCAATTCATGGAGAACTTGTAACTGTGCCTGGCAAGGCAGCTGAGAAGCAGCTAATAAAGTCTCAGCTATTTCTTAGCACCATGCTTAGCTTCTAAGAAGTATGCAAGGACTTCTCAGGTGGTCCACTGGTTAAGACTCTGCACCAATGCAAGGGTCTCAGGTTTGATTCCTGGTCAGGGAACTAGATCCCACATGCCCCAACTAAGAGTTTGCATGCCACAGCTAAAAAATCCCACATGCTGCAATGAATATCTAAGATCCCACTAAGATTCAGCACAACTAACCAGGAGAGAGAAGAAAGCCTTCCTCAGCGATCAATACAAAGAAATAGAGGAAAACAATAGAATGGGAAAGACTAGAGATCTCTTCAAGAAAATTAGAGATACCAAGGGAACGTTTCATGCAAAAATGGGCTCAATAAAGGACAGAAATGGTATGGACCTAACAGAAGCAGAAGATATTAAGAAAAGGTGGCAAGAATACACAGAAGAACTATACAAAAAAGATTTTCATGATCCAGATAATCACAATGGTGTGATCACTCACCTAGAACCAGACATCCTGGAATGGGAAGTCAAGTGGGCCTTAGAAGGCATCACTACGAACAAAGCTAGTGGATGTGATGGAATTCCAGTCAAGATATTTCAAATCCTGAAAGATGATGCTGTGAAAGTGCTGCACTCAATATGCCAGCAAATTTGGAAAACTCAGCAGTGACCACAGGACTGGAAAAGGTCAGTTTTCATTCCAATCCCAAAGAAAGGCAATACCAAAGAATGCTCAAACTACCACACAAATGCACTCATCTCACACGCTAGTAAAGTAATGCTCAAAATTCTCCAAGCCAGGCTTCAGCAATACATGAACCGAGAACTTTCAGATGTTCAATCTGGTTTTAGAGAAGGCAGAGGAACCAGAGATCAAATTGCCAACATCCTTTGGATCATCAAAAAAGCAAGAGAGTTCCAGAAAAATATCTATTTCTGCTTTATTGACTGTGACAAAGCCTTTGACTATGTGGATCACAAGAAACTGTGGAAAATTCTGAAAGAGATGGGAATACCAGACCACCTGACCTGCCTCTTGAGAAACCTGTGTGCAGGTCAGGAAGCAATAGTTAGAACTGGACATGGAACAACAGACTGGTTCCAAATAGGAAAAGGAGTACGTCAAGACTGTATATTGTCACCCTGCTTATTTAACTTATATGCAGAGTACATCATGAGAAACGTTGGGCTAGATGAAGCACAAGCTGGAATCAAGATTGCTGGGAGAAATATCAACAACCTCAGATATGCAGATAACACCACCCTTATGGCAGAAAGTGAAGAAGAACTAAAGAGCCTCTTGATGAAAGTGAAAGAGGAGAGTGAAAAAGTTGGCTTAAAGCTTAACATTCAGAAAACTAAGATCATGGCATCCAGTCCTATCACCTCATGGGCAATAGAGGGGGAGACAGTGGAAACAGTGTCAGACTTTATTTTGGGGGGCTCCAAAATCACTGCAGATGGTGACTGCAGCCATGAAATTAACAGATGCTTACTCCTTGGAAGGAAAGTGATGACCAACCTAGATAGCATATTAAAAAGCAGAGACATTACTTTGCCAACAAAGGTCCGTCTGGTCCAGGCTATGGTTTTTCCAGTGGTCATGTATGGATGTGAGAGTTGAACTGTGAAGAAAGCTGAGTGCTGAAAAATTGATGCTTTTGAACTGTGGTGTTGGAGAAGACTCTTGAGAGTCCCTTTGGACTGCAAGGAGATCCAACCAGTCCATCCTAAAGGAGATCAGTCCTGGGTGTTCATTGGAAGGACTGATGCTGAAACTGAAACTCCAATACTTTGGCCACCTCATGCGAAGAGTTGACTCTTTGGAAAAGACCCTGATGCTGGGAGAGATTGGGGGCAGGAGGAGAAGGGGACGACAGAGGATGAGATGGTTGGATGGCATCACCAACTCGATGGGCATGAGTTTGAGCAAACTCTGGGAGTTTGTGATGGACAGAGAGGCCTGGCGTGCTGTGATTCATGGGGTTGCAATGAGTTGGACACGACTGAGCAACTGAACTGAACTGAAGATCTAAGGTTTGATGCAACTAAGATCTGGTGCAACCAAAATAAGTATATTTTTTTAAATGTCTGCAATGTATATATAAATCCTTCAGATGATTGAAGCAAGTCAGAGAAAAACAAATATCATATATTAATGAATATTAAATATCATAATTAATCCATATTAATATAGAATCTAGAAAAATGGTACCGATGGACCTATTTACAGGGCAGCAATACAGACTCAGACATAGAGAACAGATTTACGGACACAGCGGGGGCAGGAGAGGATAGGACGGATTAAGACAGTAGCATTGAAATGTATGCATTACTATATGTAATACAGATAGCTAATGGGAAGTTGTTGTATAACACAAGGAGCTCAACCTGGTGCTCCATGACAACCTAGAGGGGTGGGATGGGGTGGGAAGTGGGGAGTGCAGAGGTTCAAGAGGGAGGGAACATATGTATACCTATGGCTGATTCATGTGGCAGAAACCGACACAACATTGTAAAGCAATTATCCTCCAATACAAAATAAATAAATTAGAAAAAAAAATCCTGCAGCTGATACTCCATTACTTGCCAGCTTTCTTACTCATAAAACAACAGTACCACCTCTGAGCTTTGATGAGGTAAGGCGTGAGAAGGCTCCTGGTCAGCACAACAAGCAGCGCATACACACTAGCTTCCTTCCCCTGTAGACAGATGCAGCATCTAAGAGTCAGGCTTCGTGGGCATCTCACATTCCGCATATCCTGCAAGCACAGGAACTGACTACCTTCGCTCCAGACTTCTTTTTTCAAGAATATTTGTATCATAAATAACCTTGGGAGAGAGAATGTCTTCCTTTGGAGCAAAGCACAGGCAGGCTTTGTTGTTGTTCAGTCGCCAACTCCTGTCGAACTCTTTGCAGATCAACTGTTACTGTGCATTATAAAAGATTTTAGTTCCCTAAGCTCAGAATTTCTCTCCATTATGTGTTCAGGTGTCAGCCTGTGGAGACTGAAACTCAAAGAACTAGTGAGAGGAAATGCTGGTACTTTGGTCACTGCCACTGTTGTGAATCATAAAGTGCTGGCCCTAACTCACAGAGGTTCATGAAACCTTGGCAGCTAATTAACTAGCTTGCCAGTTGGTGAAATCTCAGACCCTCCACGGTTATTGACTACAACCTAGAGAAGAGACAATGACAAAATGTCTCCCCCACTGACCTTGCAGTAAAGATCTTAAACTGTCATCAACCCTATCACAGTCTGTCCATACTTAGCTGATTTTGAAAAGAACTCTAAGTGAAGAATTTTTATTTATTTCCTTATTTATTCATTTTTATTTTCATCTTCCTGATTTTAATCAAAAGTTCCATTCACTGAGGTCCTTCTAAAGCTTCTTTCGAACTTGAAGTTCCCCTTTGCAAGTGCCATTTCCTGAAATTCAGGCCAAGGTCTCTCCTCCCGCTCCACTCACTTCTCCCACCAGTGCAGACAGACCCTCCTTCTAAACCTAGATTCTCATCCGTAGCACCAGACACCAGTTTGAACTGTATAAAGTTCCTGACAAGCTTCTACCTTCATTCAATCTGTGGTCAAGAGCACAGCAAGTCCTACCATCATCCTAGGATGCTCTCCAATCTCCCCTCCCCCTTTACTGAGAGCACTGGGTGGGCCTCTCACGCTAACTCCCCTCTGCCTCTAAAACGTGGGGATGTGTAACCTGTGGGATGTGACACAGCTGAAGGTCAGCAGGATGCCAACTGGTGTGGTTAGAAAGAAGAGATAAGAACACCCACGGGCTGCTGGGAAATCTGGCCTAAAACTGGCAACACTGTAAACCCCCAAGCAGATAAGTGACCAGTAATTTTCATCATTTTCTCTCTTGGATACTTTCTTGCATCTTATATGCACCCTCCCTCTCTGCCACAAAACTGGGTATTTCTAGGTCTCAGCATCTGGCATTAAATTATACCATGATTCTTTTCAAAAATAAAAAAAATAAGGAAGCCAATAAATCTCTTGAACTTTTCTCTTATTCATCTTTTTTAATTTGGGGAGTTTTTATTTTTAGATTTTACTGTCTGAAGATTTCTTACAATATTTTTAAGCATGTGACCAAGACCTCAACATCTGGTCATAAGTTACTTGAAGAACTGTGGCATAGTTTTCTTTATTTTGAAAAAGTAATTAATCTGTGATGGCTTAATGGACATCAAATGAATAAAAGCAGCTTTTATCTTAACAGCGTTTCAGCAGTCAGCATGGGCTTTATCAGGCCCCGTGATCAGGGATCACCCAGAAAATTTTAGCAATTATTAATATGTTCCCAGAATAACTCCATGGGATGGATGCTTGCCTTGTAGTCTTGTTACCGCATTAAACTCTCATCCCACACCCAGAGTCTCCCTTGTGTTGTAGAAGGCTCTAAACTTCTGGTCCTGCCTCCTCAGCATGGCCGCCCATCTCTTCAAAGCTTTCACAGTGCCCCAACCAGAAACTGCTTCTAAGCTCTCCTATGATCCCACAGGTCCTCTGTTTCTACTGTGTCCATGTAAGAAACAGGACAGGATCCAAATCTTATCCCAGATCCCAGCATCTCTCTCCCTACATAGATTATCTCCTAGTATACCCAGCCCTTAGGGGTTTTGAGGCTGTTCCACAACAGACACTGTCCTCAGTCAGAGATGGTCAGACCTTCACATCTGGTTACCCCCACAGGTACAGATCAATGGAACCCAGCCAATGGAATTTTACTCAGCCATACAAAAGAATGAAATAGGGACTTCCCTGGTGGTCCAGTGGCTAAGACTCTGGGCTCCCAGTGCAGGGGGCCTGGGTTTGATCCCCCTGGTCAGAGAACTAGATGCTACATGCCACAACTAAAAAAAGATCCTGCACGTTGCAACAAAGTGAAGATCCTGTGTAACTAAGACCTGTAACTAAGATGCTGTAACTAAGACCTGGCACAGCCAAATAAATAAATAAATATTTAAAAATTTAAAAAAGAAAGAATGAAATAGTGTCATTTCCAGAACATGGATGAATCTAGAGAAAGTGAAGAGAGTTGGACGGAGAAAGACAAATACCATATGACATCACTTATACGTAGAATGTGAAAAACGATACAAATGGACTTTCAGAAACAAACTCATATAAACTTAGGGTTACAAAAGAGGAAGGGGGGATAACTTAGGAGCTTGTGATTAACAGATATATACTATTATATACAAAATAAATAACAAGGTCCTACTGTATAGAACAGGGAACTACAGTCAATATCTTGTAATAACCTATAATGGAAAAGAATCAGAAAAAGAATATACATACATACATAATGTATATATAAATGCATAACTGAATGACTTTCCTCTACACCTGTAACTAACACAGCTTTGTAAATCAACTATACTTCAATTAAAAAAAAAAAAGATTATTCTCCCTTTTAAGAAGTCTATCAGAAAATATTTGCTAAAGGTCAGTGCATCATCTGTGAGGGGCCCAGTGTCTCAGACTTTAAGGGACCCAGGAGGAGAGCACCAGGTTCTGGGTGCTCCACACTGACCAGGTTCACAGCTGTATTTGTGAGGTCCTTCCTCATCAAGGAGAGAAGAGAGTACTGGATGGTTTCTGCAGTCCCTTCCACTCTAGGTGTGGGTGTTCTACAGAAGTTTGTCCTCTTTTCATCATTGCAAACTTCCCTGTCTGGAGCAGAAAGCTAATAACTCCACAGAAAAGACTTCGTGCACAGCCCACTCCTCAGCCCCCGTGGCTCTACCTTCAGCCCTATTTTAGCTGAGGCAAGCCTGCCTTTAAATAAAAGGACTTGCATTAATTTCTCCATCCTTTGATCTTCTCCCTCTGCGACTTCACAAAGTCATGGCTTTAAGGCTTTCCCTGCCAAGAGAGCCATGCTCAGACATACAGAGTATTCTCTTTGATCCAGCCCCCCCTGAATCCTAAAATAAGGCCTCCCATCTCACCTGCAGGTTCCGTATTTTCCTTCAGGCAATGATAGGACACCACTACTTTTTTTTTTTATCAGCCAATTTAGAGTCCAACCTCATCGTCATTTTAAAAAAAATTCCTTTAAAGTTTTGAGATTTGTTTTATTAACAAAAGACCAGCACCTACATACTTTTCTTTTTTTGTCTTTACAAGTATTCTAAGAGGCTATTCTCTCACTTCAGTGATGGGGCCATAGTTCAAAGCAGCTTTAGAATCATGGGGGTGGGGGAAACAATCAGTGCTATAAAATCACAGGCCCCGCTTCCTTTCACTAATTCCTCTTTTTCCTCCTCTTCCTTCTCACACTCTTTGCTTCACCATAATTGGTTAAAGGCTCCATCAGCCTCCTTTGCACAGAGAGCAAATGGATGGTCCCAGGCCGACACTGGCTGAGGACCCCTGAAGTACTTGTAAGCCTGACGGTCAGCATAGTGGCAATGGAAAACCCATCTCCCTCACTGGGTGCAGAAAGCAATGAATCCATTCACCTCTCAAATCACACATGGGAAATCCCCAAAGATCACCTACATGTTTGAAATATTACTGAGAAATATATTTCGGAATATTATTTGAATTATTCACCATTGTACGGGTGTCCAAAGAAGGCACCATCTAAACACTCACTCTGTTGCCCTCACACAGGACTGCTCACTGAGCAGACTGGAGATGGCCACGCCTGTGCAGCACGGTCATGGGTGCCCTTGGTCAGGACCTAGAATACCTGGGTCCACATTAACACAGAATTCTACCTGCGCTCCAACCAACAAGCACAGCCTGCCAAAGAACCAGAGAGTCAAAGGGGAAATCAAAACCAAATGGGGAGCGCATCACAGCAGCCTCCTGGAGCAGTGGAGGAGGAAGTCTGGGGCAGTTTGGAAGATGGAGCACCACAGTTTGGAAGCATGAAGAGCAGAGTAGAGGCCAGGGCACCCAGGACATTTAATCAGTCTTGGCTCCCACCAACCTGACCAGTTCTAGAATTCTGACCAGCTAAGCCATGGTCAATAGATAGTGCTAAAGCACCCTGACTTCCCCCTCGCCCGCCACCTGCCTGGGCACCTGGCCAGGTGTCATCTCACCTTGGGGGCAGTGGTCCCTCCTGGCTGCCCAGGAAGGCACATAGTTCCCCTCTCGGCAGCTCCTCAGGGTGGGCTGAGGGGGAGGAGTCAACAGCATAAACTGCACACTCACCAACAGGCGGCTCTGCTGTTTGTTGTGGCAACTGGGCTGGAAGGACAAGGGAAGAAGTCCTGGAGGGCTGCCTCGCTGGGGAGCCCGGAAGAGTTCTGAACTCTAGCAGGGGCAGCCGATTTGGCAGCCCCTGGGCAGTGCCTGGCAGAAAGGAGCACAGGAAAAGCCGAGTCAGGGACAGACACACCAAAGGGAGAGGGAGCGGCCGGCCGGGAGGAGCCCATCAGCAGAGTGGCTGGTGGAAACATCCCAAGGACAACAATAGTTGCTTTTATGACTGTGTGTGGGGGTTATGGGTTTAGAGTTCAGGAACAATAGTTACGAGGAGAACCAGAACGAGGTGCTTTCTTCCTCCACAGAGGACAGACGCTGGAGCACGAGGGAGGATGGAGCTCCATGCGGCTGCAGGGTCTGGGAGAGGCCGTGGCAGGTGTGGGGAGGAAGGCTACTTGGGAGGCCTCTCAGGAGGCTGTTGGGGCCTCTGGAGGGACATGACCAGGGGAAAAGTTACTGACGGGACAAGGAGAAAGTCCCCACAACTGGGAGAAGACTGTCCTCTGGAGTGAGTGAGTCCCCACCCCCCGACAGTCCTAGGACCCAGTCCACATCCATGCCCTCCAGAAGCCACAGGCAGGCAGCCCCCATGGCACACCCCTCAGCCTGACCCAGGCTGAAATTTACCCCTTCTCTGCATTTTACAAACCTGTTTCCCACCAGCAGCAAACTTCATATATTGCTTAAGAGAGAAACAAATACCTAGAACATGCAGTAAATCCATTGTATCACAAGAACAAATGACTGACCTCTGAGCCCTTCATGTGCTGCTCTTCTAGAAGGTGCCTCAGTAAAGCTGCGCCAGGTCGCTGCATTAGTGTCCGACTCTTGTGCAACCCTATGGACTGTAGCCCGCCAGGCTCCTCTGTTCATGGGATTCTCCAGGCAAGAATACTGGAGTGGGTTGCCATTTCCAACTCCAGAGGATCTTCCCAACCTAGGGATCAAACCTGCGTCTACTAAATCTCCTGCGGTGGCAGGCAGGTTCTTTACCACTGCTACCTGGGAAGCCCCAGTAGCAGTCTTTGTAAACTCAAAGGAAGTCATATACTCATGGTGTAACTTAAGCAGAGAAAGTACTTTCAGGTGGAAAAGTCCTTATACATCCCTTCATCACACAGGAGATCTAGAGGGTGGACATTCAGTCTGGGGTGGTACCCCCCCCCTCGACTTTGGGTGTACTTTGAAGTGGAAATGGGAGTGACTGGACCCTCCAAGGAGGGGTGGGAAGGGGTAGAATCCCCACATTGTTACAGTCCTGTGGCTAGACCTTCTTTCCCACCTGCACAGGCAGCTTCAGCAGAAAGCTGATGCCAAGAGTGCTGGCCCCATCTGAATCCACTTGCTCCTGGTAATATGTGTGGTCCTCAGGACCAGGTGGGAGCTGAGGCAGGACAGCATTTCTATAAGTAATAGTTTCTGTGTCTCTTATGGCCTAAGCCAGTCAGTCCCAGCAGAACTTCCCTCAACCAAGCAAGCTGGGTCCATCTGCTGCCCCTCTCCTCAAGGATTCTCCACCCTTGATAAAGGGCTCAGGCACCTGCCACTTAACCTTGACTCCACCTCCAGCTAGAGCACACCTGACACCTCATCCTCACCAGCCACTCCTCCACTGGCTGCCAGCAGGAGGCACCTCCTCACCTGCTCCTCCTCCTGTGCCTCAGACCACATCATCCTACCCTGTGCCCAGAGGAGCCCATTCTACGCTCATTCTTCTGCCCATCGGATTAGGCTACTCCCAGCTACAATCCTTTCACAACTCAACCTTACCAAGGATTGTTTCTGAAAGGACCCAGAGTCACTCACAAGAAAATATAAAATTGTCAAGCATTACATCTATCCCTGAGTTTCATGACACTCACAGTAAAAAAGGGAAATAGAATGGGTCACATAATTCTCCTTGCTATGAGGACGCAAAGGTACTTCATCAAGAAACTGGACCTTCCAGTGCTAGTCTCTGCAGAGAGGGGACAATTCTACCTATAGACTTGTAAAAAAATGTTCATTTATTTGGCAGGGAGTCTGATAGGCTACAGTCCACAGGGTTGCACAAAGTCGGACATGACTGAAGTGAATTTGCACACATGCACGCTGGGTCTTAGTTGCAGCATGCGGGATTTAGTTCTTTGACTAGGGATCGAACCTGGGCCTCCTGTTGAAAGCTCGGAGTTTTAGCCACTGGACTACCAAGGAAGTTCCCTGCTGCTTCTGCTGTTAAGTCACTTCAATTGTGTCCGACTCTGTGCGACCCCATAGACGGCAGCCCACCAGGCTCTACTGTCCCTGGGATTCTCCAGGCAAGAACACTGGAGTGGGTTGCCATTTCCTTCTCCAATGTATGAAAGTGAAAAGTCCAACTCTTCGAGACCCCATGGACTGCAGCCTACCAGGCTTCTCCGTCCATGGGATTTTTCAGGCAAGAGTACTGGAGTGGGGTGCCATTGCCTTCTCTGAGGGAAGTTCCCTACCCATAGGCTTTTCAGAAAGAAACACTCACTATTTGGCCCCTTTTAAATATCAACACTTATGAAAGCAAGGAAATATTAAAACATGACTTGAGATTTTTGCAGGGAGCTAAAGCAACATAGTTTGGACAAGGGTCTGGAAGCTTAATACAAAACACAGTAGTTCCAAATTTATGGTTGCCCAGGGCAGGGAGCAGAGGGTAGAGAAGGAATAGTTAGGGGGTTTGCAATGGACACATACATTAGGACCTACTGTTTAGCACATGGAATTTTGCTCAAAGTTGTGTGGGAGCCTGGATGGGAGGGGAGTTTAGAGGACAATGGATACATGTATAAGTATGGCTGGGTCACTTCACTATTCACCTGAATCTATTACAACATTGTTAATTGGCTATACCCCAATACAAAATAAAAAGCTAAAAAACCGTTAAAAAGAATTCATTTGAATCAGTCCTAATGAGATGGATGAAACTGGAGCCCCTTATACAGAGTGAAGTAAGCCAGAAAGATAAAGAACATTACAGCATACTAACACATATATATGGAATTTAGAAAGATGGTAACGATAACCCTATATGCAAAACAGAAAAAGAGACACAGAAATACAGAACAGACTTTTGAACTCTGTGGGAGAAAGTGAGGGTGGGTATTCAAAGAAACGCATGTATAACTATCTAATGTGTGAACAGATTCCCCAGCCGGTGGATGCCATGAGCACAGTGCTCGGGCGGTGCACTGGAAGGACCCAGAAGGAAATCGGGTGGAGAGGGAGGTGGGAGGGGAATCGGAACCGATTAAAGGGAGAAGTATGGGGAATACGTGTAAATCTATGGCTGATTCATATCAATGTATGACAAAACCCACTGAAATGTTGTGAAGTAATTAGCCTCCAACTAATAAAAAAAAAAAAAGAAAAAAAAAAGAAAAAGCTAAAAAAAAATAAAGTGTCAATGACATTGTTATTGTTGTTGTTCAGTCGCCCAATCGTGTCCGACTCTTTGCAACCCCTTGGACTGCAGCATGCCAGGCCTCTCTGTTCCTCTGCATTATCTCTGTGTGCAAGCAATACAGCAATGACAAATTAAAAAAAGAAATGACACAGTGGTTCTCAGGGCACCTCACCATTTTTAATTCAGGGAAGAAACGAAGAAGAAGGTTTGAGGTGGAGGCGCACTAGGAAATGTGGTGGGATTATTAACTGCTATAATGATGGGGGGAGGGCAGGCAAGGATGCTAATATCCTACATTAAACAGAATACTCATGATAAAGAATTATTTCATCTAAAATGCTAATGGTGCCCCGTTGAGAAACACTGGGAAGAGGAATCAGTAATTAGCACGACTCTTCTAATGCCTTAAACACCAATGAAATCTTCAGAGAGCTGACAGCAAAGCTTACAGAATGTCTGCTCTGGGACTGCAGATGAAGGGGCATGCAGGCTTCTGATGTGTCAGTCTTGCTGGTGGCGACATGAAGACCATCCTAGGAGGGGGTTGGAGCCAGATAAATACTGTTAACTGGGGAGACAGCTGGAAGATGGGGAGCTATAAGGATGCCTGTGGAAAGGGACAGACCTCTCCTGCTTTTCATTTTTTCATATGGCTAAGCGAGGATACAACTGGGACACCAAAACTGCACATCAACACATCACAGGGGAATCTAGTCGAGAGCACTGATTTTCAAAGTGTGTTCCCCAACTAGCATCACCTGGGAACCTGTTGACACTACTACCTACTGAAGACGAGAAACTCTGAAAGTGGGTCCAGCCAGGTGTGTTTTAACAAACCCTCCAGGTGAGTCTGAATCAGGCTCAAGTTTGAGAACCACCAATCTAGAAGGTTTAGGGCTAACCATGGCAATTGGTCGCCAGAGATATCTTAGAAATGCTGTCTCACCCCTGTGCAGAGTCTCTATTAGACTCTGAGAGGGAGGGGGATGTTGCAACATATCTGTTGCAGGCCAATTACCCAAGGTGGAGGGTCTAAGAAGGAAGACCTAAGTGATGAGAAATGAGAGTAAAGAGCGAATTACCAAGGGTCAATTTAAGTCTCAAGTCAGATTAACCATCCTAGAAGGATTTTTTTTTTTTAAACTGAAGAATAGTTGATTGATGACATTATATTAGTTTTAGGTATACAGCATAGTTATTTAGTATTTTTATAGATTATACTCCATGTTAAGGTATTATAAAAATAATGGTTATAATTCCCTGTGCTGTATAATATATCCTTGTTGCTCATCTATTTTATACAT